>NW_015165279.1:306402-325098 GCF_001447785.1 Gekko japonicus
GCATTTGAAACCTGAGGGACAGGGGGGACTGATTTGGAAGAAAAGAAAGCCCTTTAAGAGGTCGTCTACAGGAGCAGGACCATCTTGGGGTGGAGAAAGACTATCTTTACACATATCGTCATGTAATCTGTAGTTAGATCCTCAATTTCCTGTTTATTTTTAGGCCTACATTTTCTTTCATTCTCATGACAACTTCTATGGGAGTTCAATGAAAATTCCTAGGATATGTATGTATTGGAGTTACATCTATATAAATAAAAATTATGGTAGAGATTAAATTTCTACAAACATCATATTTTTGTGTTATCCGCAGCCTCTTAAATCATTCTAGAATCTTCAAGTTAAAATCATATTTTTTTTACTCTCAAGATCTTCATATTTTCCCATTCTGTTCCTGATTGGAATTCCATCTTTTTACAACCACTACTTCTAATTATGTTTCCCCCCCCCAGCATTTTTAAATATCCACTTCCCTTTCTGCTTTCAGATGAGAAAATTTGCTATCAGCTCTCCTGTTCTCTTTACCAACTCTTTACCAAAGCCTTTTCTTATCCAGCTCACTATCCTTAGAACTAGGATTGCCAATCTGTAGGAGGGGCCTGGAGAACTCCCAGAATTACAGTTGATCTCCAGACTACAGAGATCAGTTCTCCTGGAGAAAATGGCTGTTTTGAAGGGTGGACTGTATGTAGGTTTGCCAGGCATGGCCTGCCAACCAGCATGAGACAGAAGGGGTGGAGACATCAGGAGGCTCATCAATGGCTGCATTTCAGGAAAAACTTGGAAGTTACATCAGTCCTTTCTAGGAACTGGCAACCATGGAGTTTTGGGCAATTCCTAGAGAGGACTGATGTTGCGTCCAGGTTTTCTATAGAAGTGATATCACACCATTGATCTGGCACCAATTTAAAAAAATCTACTGCTGCTTCTCAGAGCAACAGTGGCAAACAGGAATGGGAGAACCTTGACTCCCGCCTGGGCCTTGGCAGCTCTAGCTCTATAGCGTTATCCTTCACTGAGATTCTTTCTCTACCTACATCCTGCTCTCCCCATGCTCCACCCCAGGCCCATAGCTACTAAGAGGCCCACGGGGCCCAGCCCCCCATGGTTTTTGTGGGTCCCTCACCCAATCCTCAGTGCCCTCTTCCTCCCCCCAGCCCCCTCACCCCGTGATCAATCATCTTGTTGGCACTCTGTTGGCTGACTCGGGAGAGGAGCAGCGGGACTTGTTGGGGAAAACAGAAAGAGGATCGGAGCCAGTTCCCTCCCTGGCTGACCTCAGGGTCAGCATTGGCTGCCTTATTTGGAATAATGGGCGGGATCTAAGCAAAGAGCTCGCCAAATACAATTTTAAGCCAGCCACCCCGTCACTTCCTTCAACTCCAGGCAAACTGCAGCAGCAGCAGAGCATGAGGATCTGAGCCTTCTGCTTGTCCTCCTGCACAGTCCCGGGCCATAGCTCTCCTTCTCCTTCTCTTCCTCCTTTGGACGATCCGACCCCGGCAGCTCCACCTTCAGCAACTCAGCAGCTCAGCAGTCTCAGAGGAAGTCTCTTCTGCTGAGCCTGGTCATCTTCCGTGGGGCCGGGCTGGCTGGCTGGGGTTTGTTGTTATCCCCTCATTTCCAGCATCCATTCCTCCCTCCACCATTATGCAGCCTGCAGGACTCCAAGTTCAGGTAGAGACCAGAGGGACTCATGTGGGGGATGTACTAAAAGGAATGACAGGATTGCCCATTGGAAACAATGGGGGAGACTTGAAGGCCCATTGGAAATAATGGGAGCCAGAAATGTCAATCGACTTGCATGGGCTCCATTGAAATACATTACAGCTCAAGGAGAGTTGGAAAGAAAATGAGGAATGGATTTTCCATTAAGGTCTCTGGTCCCAAATACACTGCTCTAGGACTGGAATGACAGCCCCCTGAGAATAACATTGCCCCCCCCCGGGCAAAAAGTTGTTAGCTGCAGGGCTGCTCCACCCCCAAATTGCTAGGAATCTCCCAACCCAGTGTTGGCAACCCTGCTTGGAGTAGGCTTTGCCCCCTTTATCTACCATGCTGTCCCTGCCTTTTTAAAAACAGCTCTGGCCATGCATTTAGTTTCATGTTAATTTACAGTCTTTCCATTATTTTTCTTCTGTTCCTATGGGGAGGTAAAAGACATTCTTTGCTTGGTGGCTCATATAAACACCACCAGAAGTGGTATGGATTAGGAAATGCCTACGCATATCAGTTTGAAGCTTTCCTCTTCATATACATCTGAACAAGGACCCACTTCCTTCTCGTTTGACCCTTGGATTTTTTTTGTGTGTATACTTTATGTGTGTATACAATGATGGTAGTAAAATGCATTCATTTGGTTTGTTGCTATCACAGTTTGAACGTAGATATTGGAATCAGAGCTTACAATAAACCCAGATGCCAACTTTGTTGCTGCATACACCCAGACAGCACAATCACTGGACCTAACAACATCAACTACACCATGTCAGGCTTATTCACTTGCTCATCTTCTAACACTGTATATGCCTTTAAATTCCAACAGTGCCCTTTGGTTCTCTATGGCCCCAGTCACACGGGCCGGATATCGTGGGGGGGAGGCATGGATGTTTGCCCCGGAGCGAACTACCGCGCGGCAGCCGGATCAAACGTCCCGCCGACGTCCTGTGGTTGGAGGGAGGTGCCGATCATACCTTACTCCTGCGGTGTGGCAAAGAAGTGCCGCCGCGGGGGTTGTGTTGTTTTTTTAAACCCAAGTGTTTGCATGTGCTGTTGGGTGCTTGTGCGCACCCGTGGAGACTTGACCAAAAAAACACTTTTCGCGACGGGACATGGGCGGGCGCCGGATGCCACGAGCTAACACCGGAAATGTGATCTGACACCTGCCCTTGCCCCACGGTTTCCGGAAACTAGTACCTAGGAGGTACTAGTTTTTTACAGCGCATGTTCGGAGTGAAGCCTCGGGTGAGCCACGGGAGCTCTACGCTTCCCAGATGTGGCGGTGAGATCGCGCCGGAAAATCCGCCTTTCTTCTGTCTCTCTAGCGTGCCTAATGCTCCGTGTGACCGGGGCCTATATAGGTCAAACAAGTCAAACCCTATCACAAAGAATAAATGGACAAAAAGCTGACATCAAGAATCACAAGACTGAGAAACCTGTTGGAGAACACTTCAACCTTCCAGGACATTCAATGGGTGACCTCAAAGTAGCTGTTTTATTGCAGACTAGAAAGGGAAATAACTGAGTTGCAAGTTATTACAACACTCCGAACAATGGAATCCCCAGTACTTATCAGAGAGATTGGTTTCTTCTCTCACTAACTACATAGGCTAACCTCATTCAGTCCTTACATCTGTATTCTTACCATCCCCCCAGAAGGACCATACATCCTCTTTATTTTATTTTATTTCTTGTTTGGAATAGTAGATTAGAATAGTTGATTGTAATGTAATGAATAGTAGAATGTAATGTAATTTGGAATGGTAGATTGGAATGTATTTCTCTGGTCTGGGGACAGGGGAGATACTCTACACAGCCATTATGCCCACTTCAAGAGAAGAAATGCTGTATAATTGCCTCCATGCCTAAGAGGAGATGGATGTAGTGTAATGGCAGGGTCTCAGTTAATTACTCTCAGCATGCCACAATTAAGGATACATCTACCCATCAATCTCCAATTTTGACATATTTATTTCCTTCACTATGTTTCCCCCCGGAATTAAACCCAAACAAATGGTAACCATATAAACTAAGCTTGTTATTCCTGCTTGGTTCTTGAATATGTTAAACATCTTCATTATGATGTATGCTGATTTACTGCTCACCTTCTACCTATATGTATGGACTGGTAATTTCCATTTCATTGTATCTGAAGAAGTGGCCATGCACACGAAACCTTATACCTTGAATAAAATTTTGTGGGTCTTAAAGGTGCCACTGGACTTCAACTTTGTTCAACAGAAATGTAAGTTAGTATAATGCGTAATGTAAAAACCCACAAAACCCACAAAGAAAAACAGTAAAACCATATCTGTCAAGGTAAGCATACTAAGATGCCTGGCAGATTTTTTAAAATCTTGCATCTAGAAGTATAATGTAGTATCATCTGGAACTCTCCAGTGTGGGGAAAGTGGTCCAGAACCACAGAATATCTCCTCTTTCACAATCTCACAGGTCTAATTTTTCACAGAGTAGGATCCAGATGGAGCAGACTAATTTTCAGTGCAGCCAGGCCATTTGGGGATTTAAAGATAATGATGGACATCTTGAATTGACTCCAGAAGGAAACTGGCAGCCGGTGTAATGACACATACAAACCTGTCCAATTAACTTCCAGCTTATCCAGAAAAAACCTCCAATATCATTAGTTTCTCCAGGGCTTACAAAAGGCTGGCACCACAATTTTGTAATATGTCCAACGCTGTAGTCAGCGTTGGGGTGTTTCCTTCAGTTAATGCAGTTTGGTTGGTCTAGTCTGTGACAGGTCAGCATCATTTTAGCTTTAATGGAAATTGTGACTCAGTAGATATGTCGGAGACATCTGGTGGGTAGGTGTATATTCTTCTAGCATGTAGACATCTGGGAATTTAGAATTTCATAATCTTCCTAGTGTAGGAGTATTATTACGTAACAGAAGTTCTCTGACTTAGATGAATAGAACACATCTGTATTCCTTAGACAAGCAATATTAATATATTTACATTCTAGGCGCTAGGGATGCCAGCCTCCAGATGGGACCCAGGGATCCCCCCCCCAGAATTATAGCTCATCTCCAGACGACAGAGATCAGTTCCACTGGAGAAAATGGATGCTTTGTAGGGTGGACTCTGTGACATTGTACCCTGCTGAGGTCCCTGTCCTCCCCAGGCTGCATTCCCAAATCTCCAAGAGTTTCCTAATCTGGGTCTGGCAACCCAGTGTAAAACAATTGAGTATCATCATAATTTTGTTCTAGAAACTGATGGTATCATAGCCACTGAGCACTGCTTGAAAGGGGATTTTTTCAAAATTGAAAACTAACAAGGAATTTGGGAAAGTGATTCGGTTATGATGAATGGATTACACATTAGATAATGATTACACATTAGATAACAAATTTAAAGCTATGATGAGTGGATTACACATTAATGATTACACATTAGATAACAAATTTAACTGATGATGCAACAATTTACTTAAGTCAGAGATATTCCTAACATTGCTGGTATAAAGCTTTGCTCATTTTTTGCCATATGAAATAGTGTGTTGGGACTGCTCGAGGAGGAGAGATACAATATGGTTAATTCTGACAGAGTGACACCAGAATTAGGGGAAGAAAAAAATGACCTACCTGTTTTTGTGTCCTTGCTTGGTAAGGCCCTTAAAATGCTTAGACATGGATTTTTAAAGTACAGGCTGCCTGATATTTCATTAACAACCATCCAGCCTGGCTTCTTAGCAATGCCCAGCAACTGAATTGTTATCTGCCTCTTTATTAATATTTCTATGGATTTCATCTGGCTACTCATTGAAGGCTGGTTTTTGTGAAGATTTTCCTGAGATACTGTAACCAGAAGGTTTTCAGGCACTTGTCAAATGTCTAAGAGTTAAATAGACATATGTCAGAATACACTAGATACCAAGATGCTTATCATCTGGCATCCTCCCAACACAAACACACCTGTGCCAGTCCTTGTTTGACAATGAAATGTCTCCTTTAGTTGGTGAAATCTATTAGATATTTGGTACGGCGTGTCCCAGTTTAAATGCATTCATTCTGTGGTTGCTAAGAAATGTCCCCAGTTTTACTAAAGAACTTGTCATTGACTTCCGAACACCAGATGAGACCGTCACCTTTCTCATTTAAAAGCGTCATTGAGTTTCTTTTCCTTTCACCATCAGCCTTGCATTTTCTTTCTTGCAATGTCTCTGCCTAAAATCGTCTCACCTCTTGAAATCTCTTTAGTTCATGAATACTGTGTGCTGACTTTTTGTGAGGAATTGATTTTTGTCTTTCACTGATTGTCATAGCGTATTATATAGCTGATAGATCCTTTGAAAAGCTTTGTGAATTATCTAGGATTTTGTATATTGTTTTATTTTAAACTAGGAATAAGGCCCGTTGTGGAAATAAATACAACAAGGTCTAGAAAGAGGCTCTGGGAGAGTGCCTCGGCCTTGGGCACTCAGTGTCAATTTGCTGTGGCAACCTCAGCAGGGTATAATGACAGAGTTCACCATTTTCTACAGAAGAACTGATCTCTCCTACCTGGAGAGCAGTTGTAATTTTGAGTGATCTCCAGCTCTCCCCTGGAGATTGGCAACAATGGTTCCCCAGGAGGAAATGGCTGGTTTGGAGGGTGGAGTCTATGGCATTGTACCTGTCTGAGGCCCAACCCCTCCTCAAACCCCACCCTCTCCAGGCTCCACCCCTCAACTCTCCAGGAATTTCCCAACCTGCAGTTGGCAATCCCATCTCCTTCCCAGCTAACCATCAACCTACTGTTATCTGTCCCTCTGACTTCAGCTGACTTCTGCCCTCCCTCCTGGAGAGCAGTTGTAATTCTGAGTGATCTCCACCCCTCACCTGGAAATTGGCAACAATGGTTCCCCAGGAGGAAATAGCTGGTTTGGAGGGTTGAGTTTATGGCATTGTACCTGTCTGAGGTCCCACCCCTCCTCAAACCTCACCATCTCCAGGCTCCACCCCTCAAATCTCCAGGAATTTCCCAACCTGGAGTTGGCAATTCTATCTCCCTCCCAGCCAACCATCAACCTACCTTTATCTGCCCTTCTGAATTAATCTTTCCATCTCCTCCCTCCTCCCTCCTAGAGAGCAGTTGTAATTCTGAGTGATGTTCAGCAACAATGGTTTTCCAGGAGGGAATGGCTGGTTTTGAGAGTGGAGTCCATGGCATTGTACCTGTCTGAAGTCCCATCCCTCCTCAAACCTTACTCTCTCCAGGCTCCATCTCTCAAATCTCCAGGATTTTCCCAACCTGGAGTTGACAACCCCATCTCCTTCCCAGCCAATCATCAGCCTACCTTTATCTGCCCCTCTGACTTCAACTTTCCATCTCCCCCCCCACCTACAGCCTCTACCATGCTCTGAAGCCCTGACTGCTACATCACACTGGCTATCATAGGGGAGCCATCTCAGCAGAGTATAAGGACACAGAGTCCACCATTTTCTCCAGGGGAACTGATCTCTTCCATCTGGAGAGCAGTTGTAATTCCGAGTGATCGCCAGCCCTCACCTGGAGATTGGCAACAGTGGTTCCCCAGAAGGAAAAGTACAGTCTTTCTCTGCAATGGGGACCAAAGCAGCTTACATCATTCTCCTCTCCTAATTTTGATCTGCACAGCAACCAATGCTCCCTTCTAAGCTGTTGAATCTTGTGAGCAAAAATTGCACTTTGTGAGCTACTGGCATTAAAGTTGTGAGTGAGCAATTTGGCTTCTGCATAAATTAGTTTGCACTGGAGCCATCCTTCCTGAGCGAAGACAAAAATGTGTGAGCCGGAGGCTAAAAAACTGTGAGCTAGCTCACACTAACTAAGCTTAGAGGGAACATTGACAGCAACCCTGTGAGGTAGGTTAGGCTAAAAGTCTGTGACTGGTCCCAAATCACCCACTCAGCTTCCACAGCAAGAACCTGGGTCTGGCAGACCCTACTCTGAAGTGCTAATTGTACGCCACACTGGCTGTGGTATCGCCTGGTATCACAACTGAACTCCAGACAACAAATCTCTCTGGAGAAAATAACTGTTTTGGAGGGTGGGCTCTATGGCATTCTGTCCAGTTGAGTCTGCTCCCCTCCCTAAACTCTGGCTTCTGTAGACTCTACCATAAAATCTCCAGGAATTTTCCAACCTAGATTTGGCAACCCTAGTCAGGACTGGCCCCAATGAGTTTTCTCCCAAGGGCCAAAATAGGCATAGAAAGGGTCTCTTCCCCACTACCTTTTACTGATAGAACCCAGCTTGGTTGCCTAGCAACAGGCACTGAGGGGAACTTCAGGTTGCCAGCTCTGAGTAGGGAAATACCTGGAGACTTGGGGGGCAGATCCTGTGGAGGGCTGCGTTTGGGGAGGGGAAGGACTCTATAGCACTATAGTGTCTATCCTCCAACGCAGCCATTTTCTCCAGGGGAACTGATCTCTGTTATCTGGAGAGCAATTGTAACAGTGGGAGATCTCCATGTCCCACCTGGACATTGACAACCCTAGTGGAAAGTCAGCCACACAGCAGGGGGTTGAAGAAAATGATTTGACAGCCGCTGGCCCACCTCAGTAGCCAGCCAGCCATGGCGGAGCCAAGCAGGAGAGACAGTTGTTTTTACAGTGTATTCTGACAGGAAAGTGACCAAGCTAGCAGTGGACAGGGGAAAGGGTTACACTGAAAGTCTGTGAGTGGTCTGAAATCACCCAATCAGCTTCCATAGTAAGAACCTGGGTCTGGCAGACCCTTCTCTGAAGTGCTAACTGCTACGCCATACTGGCTGTGGTATCGCCTGGTATCACAACTGAACTCCAGAGATCTCTCTCCCCCTGGAGGAAATAACTGCTTTGGAGGGTGGACTCTATGGCATTCTATTCAGCTGAGGCCTCTCCCCTCCCCAGACCCTGGCTTCCATAGACTTCAGCACAAAATCTCCAGGAATTTCCCAACCTGGAGCTGGCAACCATAGTCAGGACTGGCCCTAATGAGGTCCCCACAAAGGCCTGGAAAGGGCTTCATTCCTTTGTCTTTTTACTGACAGAACCAAGCTTGGTTGCCTAGCAACAGCCACTGAGGGAAAAGTTAGTCCCACAGGAGCCAAGCAGGAGAAGTGTTTTTGTCAGGAGAGATAGCCGTTTGGAAGTTAGAGGTAACAGTGGCTGAGGCGGCAGTGGGCACGGAAGAGGAGCGGACCCAGCACCCAGCCAATGGCACCTGATTACTCTTGAGTGGCAGTTGATGGGCCAATGGCTGATGGAGCGCACAGCACAACCAATGGGAGAGCTGGAAATGGCGAACGCGTCAAGAGAGTTATATATATAAGATTTACTTCATTTATATCCTGCCTTTCTTCTCAGTAGTGTCCTAAAGCTGCATACATCATTCTCTTCTCCTCCATTTTATCCTCACAACAACCCTGTGATGTAGGATAGACTGGGAATATGTGACTGGATAAGGTCACACAACAAGCTTCTATGACAGAGTGGGTCTCCCATATCCTATTCTGACACTACACATACTGGCTGTTGTGGATCACACGTCATGTAGTAGAAGAGTACAGAGGGAACACACAGCCTATTTTCTCAACTGTATGGCAATCTTAAGGTACAATTGCAATGTTCCTTCCTCCTCAAATACTAATCAACAAAGTGCATAGATACTCTCCTACCTCTAAGAATTAGCATTAGCAGATGAATATGCTATACATGCCAGAATTGTGAGGGACCTTGGAATATGGATATATTGGAATGTTGGGTATTGCATAGGGGCTTGTATTCTTCAGCCATATACATATACTTTTCAGTGGAAAAAGAAAAGAATGGTTTCTTTTTGTCACCCTTATGGTATGCCCATGCGCTATTTCTTTTGGAGTTAAGTAATAGATCCTAATTTACATTAACACTTCCCATAATGAAGGCTTGTTATTCCTGGTTTAGCTGGTTTTGGGTGTCACTGAGGCTGGGTGAAAACTTGCTGGCTTGAATTTATCTTGCTCGTGGCACTGAACTATAAACTACTATCACTTCATCTAATTATGCTGTTCAAATGTTAACTGTTGTAATACTGCTGTTAGTTTTTCAGCAGACATTTGTCAGCTTAATAATGGTAAAGTCAGCAGCCATCACAACCCCCCCCCCCAAAAAAAGGATAAGGGTTACTATGAAATCCTCAAAATGACATCATTGTTTCCTTAGTTTTGCATTCAGAGTAAAGAACATACAACTTGACTGTAAATGCAATGGCTGCAATGTTTCCTCTCAGAGGGTAGCAAAGAGGTGTGCTTCCCTGGGGCTCTGTATGTTTTATGTATTTTCACAAATAATGGAACGGAATACCCAGGTTCTTTTGTAGTATGCCTCTTCAAAGGCCTATTCTAACATTATAGAAAACACTGTCTGTGTCCTGGGGTCTTTTTTAACAGTTGCACAAGTTATGTTTTCCTCAGTCCTTATGTGTGGAGCTTCTGATTCAGATTGTGACTGTGGCACACATACAGAAAAGAGCTTGGCCTCCTCCCCTGCACAGTTCTCTCAAACTGGAATAGTCTGAGGGTGGGGTGCTATTTGGCTCAATGGGAAAACTCACATGTATCGTTGTATACATGTACAGACCAAATGTAAAAACCAAATAGCATCTCCCTAGGAATGTTCCAGGTCTGAAAAATGATCCAGGGAGAAGACTGAGGCCCCTTTTCCATACATGCCTCAGTTGCAATTTGAATCAGGCACTGCACATACAGGACTAAGCAGAACCCAAAACTCATGTGGGACTGTTACAAAAAACACAGGGTAGAGACTCTGAACCCAACCTGTGTTGTCTGTAATGTATGAATTTGCATTTGATTCCAGTCATTGGGGGAGGCAGGGGAGGTATTGTGGTGGTGCAAGGTGTAATAATAGGGGAAGGAGGCAGAGATACGGAATTGCTTGGTCCCCTTCCAGCCTTCGCCCCAGCCCTAGATATGCTGGTTGTGGGGCTTGGAAAACGTACCCTTCTCAAACACTGGTGCTGTGTCCATGAATAATAAGACCTCTGTTCTACAGGATTATCTTGCAGAACAAAATGTAAACCTGGCATGCGTGACTGAGACCTGGGTGAGGGAGGGTGAAACTGTCGCCTTGGACCAAGTTGCCTCCCCAGGTTTCTCAGTCCTTCACCAGTCCCAGACTAAAGGGTGGTGGGTGGTGGTGATGCTTGACCAGGAGTCTTTCTCCTTTAGAGCGCTCCCCACACCAAAAATCGCTGACGTTGAATGTGTGGGCCTAGTGGGGGTAGCTGAGGAGAGTTTGGCTGTCTGGTTGGTGTTCTAATCTCTTAATGCACCAGCAGATACCCTGCCAGGCCTGCTGGAGGCGATATCTGGCTGGGCATTGGAGTACCCCAGACTATTAGTCTTGGGGGACTTCAGCGTACATGCTGATGATGCAGCCTCCTCCCAGGCCAGAGACCTAGTGTCGTCCTTGGCAGCACTGGGACTCTCCCAGATTGTATCAGCTCCCACACGTCAGGCAGGCCACTCGCTGGATCTTATTTTTGGGATGAGGATAAATGTGGATCTGATGTAGTGCCATGGTCAGACCACTTCTCTTTGAAGGCCTGGTTGAGCACCCCAAACCCTCCCAGTTTAGGCAGCGAGCCCGCGGAGGCTAATGGATCCAAGTGGATTTCAGAATGCTCTGTGGGAACCAATGCCCCCCTGGCGGTTCATTAGATGAGCTGGTGGAGGATTGGCATAGCTGAATCTCTGAAGCCATTGACGAAATTGCCCCCAGCGCCCTTTTACTTCCATCCCAAACCAGCCCTGTGGTATAACCTGTAGCTGCAGAGGATGAAACGGGAGCTAAGATGGCTTGAGCAAGGGTGGCGACGTACTCATGATGAAGTTGCAAGAGCATCTTATAAGACATTTATGAAGACCTATGAGAAGGCAATGAAGACTGCTAAGAAGGAATTCTATGCCACTTCCATTGTCTGTGAGCTATCGCCCAGCCCAATTATTTAGAACAATTAGGTTTTTAACATCTTTGCCTCAAGGCAAACAAAATAGTAAGGAATTGGTTATAGGCTGTGAGGCCTTTGCGAGCTATTTCGGGGACAAAGTCTTGTCACTCCGCTAAGACTTGCTAGCCACAATTGAAACAGTATGTGAACTGGAAGCCCCTTGGCCATCTTTTGGTCCAATTTGGGACCATTTCAGCTGACTCTCCCAAGATGAGGTCAACAAGGTCTAGGCAGCTGTGAAGCCCACCACTTGGCTTTTTGACCTGTGCCCATCTTGGCTGGTTAAGGCCAGTGGAGATGGTATTCAGGGCCCCCTGGGTGATACTATAAATCTATCCCTGTGTTCTGGGGTATTCCCAGGTAGTCTGAAGGATGCAGTGGTTGGGCGCTCTTGAAAAAAAATCTTTGGATCTTATGGTCCTGGCCAATTACTGCCCAGTATTTAATCTTTTGTTCCTGGGTAAGGCAGTTGAAAGAGTGGTGGCCAAGCAACTTCAGGTTTTCTTGGATGATTCCTCCGCTCTTGATCCATTCTAGTCCAGTTTTTGCCCTGGCCATGGGGCAGAGATGGATGGTTTATGGCAGAGTCAGTTGAAGCTAAATCCTATACCTGAGCTGGGGGGTGGATTTTGGAATCCAGCTCCCTACCCTGGACAGGGCATCATTGGTCCCAGCTCAGATTGTGTGTGTCTGCACCTGCAAGTCACATTGACCTCTGGTGACTGACACCTACTGGGGGCCTGGAGGATATTGCAGTCAGGGCCGGCCCACCCATAGAAAAATTTAAGCATTTGCCTAGGGGCGTGGCGCCCTTGAAGGGCGCCCTGGCCTGCCACCCCACCCCGCCAAAAGCCCTGCTTTGTTGCAACTACGGGGCTGTCTTGGCATCCCTGGGCTTGGCCTGCTCCAGCTGGGCAGGGATTGGCTGCTCTGATTTGCATGCTTGTTTTTCTGCCCCCCCCCAGAAAAACCAACACCCCCTTTACTCCCCTCCCCCACCATAATACAGTGGGAATCAACCTTCTGCTTTTTTCTCTTGAAGTAAATGCAAAGCCCATTTTGCAATGATTGGGGGGTGGGTGAGGAAAACGGAGAAGGGGGAGAGCAATGGAAGGTGCGCCTTCCTGCCTGCGTCCCTTCCTCTCTAGGAAGCAGAGCTCGATTGACTTAACTCTAATGGGGGGGAGTAAAGGAGGGCTTTGCAGGATCCGGAATGTATTCCCCCCCCCGGGTATTCTAAGAAATTCTGCTGCTTGGCCTGGCCGACTCCAGTAAGTTTTCACTGTCGTCCCGGACCTGGTTTAGTATTGCAGGGCAAGGGAGGAAAGGGGGCGGGGAGGGGGAGTCCCTACATGGGCTTTCCAGGGAGGGTCTGCAGGAGTCCTAGAAGTGCTTCATCTCCCACCCCACCCCCTGAAAAAGTCACCTGGTGTTTTTTCGTGAGGAGGAGCAGCAGCCGGGCAGCCCCCCCACCTCCTCCCCCAGTCTGGTGAGTTGCAAATGCACTGAGGTGAAAATGTACTTGAGTGGAAGGACATAGTGATGAAAGGGAGGGGTAGGGTGGCGAATGGAGACAGAGGCAGAGCAGAAAAGGGGAGGGGGGTGAGGTCCCAGACTGAGCTCAGGTTGCCAACTCTGGGTTGGAAAACACCTGGAGATTTGGGGAGGTGGAGCCTGGGGACTGTGGAGTGGGGGGGGGGGAGACGGGCAGAAATGCCGTGGAGTCCATCTGCCAAAGCAGCCATTTGCTCCAGGGGGACTGATCTCAGTCTTCTGGAGATCAACTGTGATACTGGGAGAACTCCAGGCCCCACCTGGAGATGGGCGAGCCTACCCAGAGAGCTTTAGTGCAACTGAATAATAAATAGAGGAGGGAAATGTGATCCACAGAACATTCCAGAGGTTTGGGAAGAGTCCTCACACGAAGAGAGTGTTGTAGAAGTCCAGCCTGGGCGTGGGTTCTCGTGGCTGGATTCTGCCCCACGAAAGACCAGTGGTCCCTTTAGTCCAGCATCCTGTCTCACACAGTGGCCAACCAGTTCCTCTGGATGGCCAACAACAGGGCAGAGAGGCTGAGGCCTTCCCCTGAGGTTGCCTCCTGGCTCTGGGATTCAGAGGTTGACTGCGCACGGGGTGCGTCAGAAGGTAGCCTCGCCTAGTGTGCAAAAAAACCCCTGATTGCAGTGTCCCTTGAGGCGATTCTCTCCCTGATATTATTTAATATCTACATGCACTCCCTCACCCAGTTAATCTGGAGGTTTGGGCTGGGTTGTGACCAGTATGCAGAGGACACCATCTGTATCTGTTGATGGATGATTGTCTTGACTCGGGCCCAGATATTTTGGATAGGGCATTAGAGGCTGTGGCTGATTGGTTGCATCAAAGTAGGCTGAAATTAAATCCATCCAGGACAGAGGTCCTGTTCTTGAACTGCACGAGGTGGGGAGATTTGGTAATCTGGCTCCCAACCCTTGGTGGGGCAGTCTTAGTGCCAGCGCCAAGGGTGAGGAGTTTAGGCGTGATACTGGATGTCTAGTTAACTATGAAGGCCCAGGTCAACAATGTTGCCAAATCAGCCATTTACCATCTTCGACTGGTTCGACAACTAGTTCCCTATCTCTCCCCCCGGAACTAGTTCCCTATCTCTCCCCGGAACTTAGCTACAGTGATCCAGGCAATGGTCACTGCCAGGTTAGACTACTGTAACTCGCTCTACATGGGGCTGCCCTTGAATCTGATCTGGAAACTCCAGCTGGTGCAAAATGCAGTGGCGTGCATTCTGACTGCAACGCTTGTGCAGGCGCACATTCACCTGGTGCTGCGCCAGTTGCACTGACTTCCATTTGAATACCTGGTCCGGTTCAAGGTGTTGGTGCTAACCTTTAAGGCCTTTTGTGGCCAGGGACCAGCATATCTGTGGGACCATCTCTCCCCATATTTGCCCCGTAGAGCTTTACGCTCGGCAGAGCAATATCTACTGGCAGTCCCCGGCCCAAAAGATGTCCACCTAGCCTTCTCCGCCCTGGCTCCAACCTGGTGGAACATGCTCCCAATTGAGATCAGGGCCCTGCGGAACTTATTACAGTTCCACAGGGACTGTACAATGGAGCTGTTCCACCAGGCTTTCAGCTAACTAGCGGGCATCCATTCATTCTGGCCACTCCTGTCGTAACTGCCCGTAAATCGACTTATGGTGCAGATAGCAGTCATCACGATCAATTGTAACTGGACTGTTATTATATCTCTGCTCACCTGGTCTTCAGTACCCGTGGCATAATGGATTATTATTGGCTCTCCATCTGTCTTTTAATCTGGATTCTTACAGCTATGGTTTTAGATGTAACCATGTTACATCTGTAGCAGCAAAACAAAATAATGTATATGAAGTGTACATTCCTGAGGTCAATAACAACAGAAGGGCATTGGGGGGAATGTTACAAAGAGAGGCCAGTTTAAAACAAGATCCAATCAAAAGCATAATCAATTCACTCAGGGTGGGTGAGGACCACTCCGAAGTGTTGATAGAGAGGCCAAGGAGGATTACCATATAATCTGATCTAAGTAAGCACAGGATGAAACACGAAAGCAGATTTCATTATAAAGTTATAGAGACATAGCTGAATTAGTTAACATCAGTAAGGAATCAGATATGCAAAATATTAGAACTTATAGTGAGTGAGAAATCCTAAGTGATTTTTAAGACCACATAGGGGAGATAGTGTTAAAAGCTCATCACTGAATTCTGTCTTCAAAGAATGTTAGGACTGTACAAGTCAGGATTTTTAGCAGAAGGAATGTCTCATTTGCCCATCCTCTGATCGCCCCTGTAATCCCTATTGGCAGGGTTTTTGTGTGTATATATATATATGAGAGGTGAATGTTGTGTTTTTTCCTCCAAGCTTCCTGTGCTTTTTGGGCAGGTGATGGGGGTATGGGGCTTGTAGCTGAAAACATGCATTAGGTGGTTTCTGCTTCAGGCTCCCAGCTACTGCAGGCCAGCTGCTGAGATTCTGGGTCTGGAGCAGACAGAAGTATGTCAGACATTCTGGTCTATTATGCACTGGTCTTTTCCTTCGCTTTCACCGTGCATTACCATTGGGTTTCTTTGTTGTTCTGCATTCCCCCCACTGTCACCGTGCATGTCCATCAAGTTTTCTTTTCCATTCTGCACGGATTTCCCCGCCTTTAGTGCTCAGTTCACTTCCTGCTCGCGTTTTCCTTGGGATTTCTCAGAGTGCTTTTGTGGGGGTCTTTCCCCTAGTTTAGTTTAAATCTGAAGGTAAAATTCAAACACAGATAGACTACCTTGGATTTCCCCTTCCCTTTTCCTGCCCCTTGGAGGCTACTCCCTGCCCACATCAAGGTTGTTCACCACTCTGCACCTTCTGCTGAATGTGTTACATTTTAATATTTTTTTTTAAGCTGCATGAGTCGACTATTACAAGTTTAACGCTAAACTTGGACAGGTGGGGGGAGAAAGGCAGGGAAATGAGGCAGACCTGGTGGTGGCATATTCTCCCTCTTCCCTGGAGCCACCGCCCTGCTTCTCCCTGGAGGAGGTCTCGTGCATGTGCAGAGGCTTGCATGATGGATCTCCCAGCGCCCAACTGTGCCTCTGAGGCCACCAACCAACGGACCAGCCAGCCAACTTCCAAGCTTGCATCCCTCTATGGTTCGTCCATGCCTGGAGAAGCCCAGTGGTGGCGAGCCAAAGGGGGTGGGGGAGTGGGGAGGAGCGAAGAGAAAGGGGAGGCTGTGGTGTGCTCCCTCCCTCACACGCTCAGCCAGGTTGGTGGCCTTTTCCCTGTGTCGGCTTCTCCTCCTCAGCTCACCTTTTCTTCCCTTCCCTTGCTTGCCCACCTGCCCAACACTCTGAGCTGGAGGCGCCCAGGCAGCTGCTATCCTCCCCCCTTCATTGGTGTACAATGTCAGTACTGACGGCAAACAAAAAGGGGGAATTGTCAGTGTGGAATGAAATTCACAAGCTCTGTAAGGGGGAGGGAGGTGAGGGGGAGGGAAAGACTGTCATTGGGTCAACTCTTTCACATTTTTCACAGAGGCCAATAACAACACGGAGAATACACTAGAGCTTGGCAGTAAGAAAAGGGAGCTTCAGAGCTGCTCTAGTCAGTTTCATTCATGGAAATGAACAAGGAGGATTTAAATGGGAGGCACTCACTAGATGCTACTGCGCAGCTGCAGTAGAACAATTGGCTAAATTAAAAAAAACCCTTTGGATGCCACCCCCAGACATCACAAGTGACGTTCCCACCCCAATTAAGCAAAAACTGTGGGTTTTGGTTGTAGCTGCAAAATGTTGTTGTTGTTGTTGTTCAGTCGCACAGTTGAGTCTGACTCTTTGCAACCCCATGGACCACATCACGCCAGGCTCTCCTGTCTTCTGCTGTCCTCTGGAATTTGTCCAATTTTATGTTCGTTGCATTGATAACACTGTCTAACTATTTCATCCTTTGCTGTCCCCGTCTTCTTTGAGCTTCAATCTTTCCCAGCATCAGGGTCTTCTCCAGTGAATGCTCCCTTTTCATTTGGTGGCCAAAGTATTTGAGCTTCAGTGTCAGTATCTGGCCTTCCAGGGAACAGTCAGGGTTGGTTTCTTTTAGGATTGACTGATCTGATCTCCTTGCAGTCCAAGGAACTCTCAAGAGTCTTTTCCAGCACCATAATTCGAAACCATCTATTCTTCGGGCTTGCCCTTCCTTATGGTCCAACTCTTGCAGTCATAATTACTTTGACCATACGGACTTTTGTTGGCAGGGTGATGTCTCTACTTTTTATTATGTTGTCTAGGTTTGCCATAGCTTTCCTCCCAAGGAGTAGGTGTCTTTTAATTTCATGGCTGCTGTCACCGTCTGCAGTGATCTTGGTCCCAGGAATGTGAAGTCTGTCACTGCTTCCATGACTTCCCTTTCTATTTGCCAAGGAGTGATGGGCCCAGATGCCATGATCTTAGTTTTTGTGGGGGGTTTTATGTTGAGTTTTAAGCCAACTTTAGCGCTCTCCTCTTTCAGTCTGAGCAAGAGGCTCTTTAGGTCCTCTTCACTTTCTGCACAACTGAGCGTCCTTTCAGCTTTGGCCCAGCTGCTTCACTCTTTCTGAGGTTAGTTTCTGAGGTTACTGAGGTACTTGCCCTCTTCTCTTCCCTAGTAGCATATTGGACACCTTCTGACCTGAGGGGCTCATCTTCCGGCATCGTATCTTTTAGCCCTTTGTTACTGTCCGTGGAATTTACTTGGCAAAGATACTGGAGTGGGTTGCCATTTTCTTCTCCAATGGATCACAGTTTGTCTGAGTTCTCCACTGTGGCCTGTCCATCCTGGGTGGCCCTCCACGGCATAGCCCGCAGCCTCAGCGAACCACGCAAGCCCCCTTGCTATGTCAAGGCAGCGATCCATGAGAGAGAGCTGCAAAATACATTCAAAAAATACAGAATAAATACACCGGACAAAAAAGAATGGTACGTATGGCAGGAACAGAAATCCAAAGTCAGGATTAAAGGCTTGAGTGCTCGAATTCTTTGCAGTAAACTGCAGTAAGCTGTGTGTGCATAAAGGGCCACTTTCTGCCCCAAGATCAACCTTCCACATCAGCTGGAAGGTTGTGGTGCAGGAAATGCTTTCCACACCAAGGGCTGACTGACCAGCTGATGAGGGATTTGGGCTTGGAGCTGGAAGCAGGTCCTGTGTGGATCACTGGCCAGCTAATGATGGGTAGGGTGAGAGCTTGAAACAAAAGTGTCGAATGTGCTTTTCTTTCTTCCAGCCAGGTCGTCGCTGACATGTTGTGATAGTTGTGACATCTCACAAACCCCATCCCTTTGGGAATGCCATTGTGATAGCCCTCATGCCTTCCCCCAAAGCCATGGAGCCGCCCTATACAGCAGGTTGACAGGTTTGGCAGAGCTGGCTCCCAACAACTGAAGGCGTGCTGTGGGGAAAGGAAGCTCCCAAAGATTATGTCAGCTGGCATTGGCTGTCAG
>NW_015165279.1:325167-351192 GCF_001447785.1 Gekko japonicus
GGAGGAGCTTGCCCTGCGGGTGATCCCATTCTAGATAATCTTGTGTCAGGTAACAAAGCTTTTATTGTACATGCATACGAAAGTAGTTAAGAACAACTTGCACTGAAGTAGAATCTAAGTCATTGGTACATGTTAACAGGTCAATCCAAACATTATGAATAAACCCCATTTTATGACTGGAATGAGTCAGGAAATCCTCTGGTCTCCCTGAGCTCTTTTCTTCTTTCTCTTCACACTCAGCTGGGAAACTGAGCACTTCCTGGTTCAGTTGAAACTAGTTTGTCATGATGTGTCCAGAGGTCATTTCGGGGGGGGGGGAACGCGGGGGAACACAGTTCCCCCGGGTGAGGTGCAGGGCGCGGGGCACATGACGAAGCCCCGCCCCCTGCTTCCGGCCACCCCGCTTCCAGCCCTCATTCAGCCAGGAGGAGGCAGGAGAAGAGGGAGGGTAAGTTGCTTCCTCCCTGCCTCTCCCCACCCCTGCCTGCCTGGGGCCAGGGAGGGCCTTCGCGGGGCTTCCTCGCACCCTCATGGGGCTCGCAGTGGAGCTGCAAGGCTGCCGGCGGCGGCCGGGACCGCTGGGGACGGGGTGTGTGGCCTTATGACACACTTCCGGTGATGTCAGGGGGTGTGGCATATGCTAATGAATTATGCTAATGAGTTCCCCTAGCTCTTTTTCTACGAAATGACCCCTGGATGTGTCCATTGGGTAGAAATGATGAAGTGCAGTCTTTTCTTTTGCCAACATACAGGTTCTGAACTCAGAATTAAACCATGTGTGGAAAGTGTACCTCATTGCTTCTCCCACTCCCGGAAAGTTATGGGCTATTCAAGGGAGAAGAATGCTGTCTAACTGTAGGACAGACTGTTACAGTCCTTATATATATGTACTAGCTGGTAAGGATCATAAAAATGTGTGCAACCTAAACACTTTTTGGCAGCAGTTATTGTTATATTAACACTGGAGCTGGCTGCTAAAATCATATTTAGCTTTGAATTCCTGGTCCCTCGTCCTGCTTTTCCTCTCAGAGCACTGAGCCCCTCCTCCACCCCAAGAGGACCGTAAAAACTGTATGATGGTTTTGCTTCAGAAGTGCCTCACTGAAATAGTCCTTCAAGAGCACACACATGTAGATTGGACTGTTACCGTTGGTGATATAATTTAATTACTTACGCTGATTAGAAGTAGCTTTTTACTTACAGAGTAAATTAAAAGGGCAGACGTTCTGCCTGATGTAGTCTGATGCTGGGATGTTTCATTTTAGACCACAGGTGTGGGATTGAATTATTAATTATTATTGTATGGCAGTGTTAGAGATGGAAAATTTCCGGAAATTTTGAAGCTTGGGAAAAAACCTATTTTTTTCTGGGTTTTTTCGGGGGGGGAAACGGAAATTTTTGGGAAAATTGAAAAAAATGCTACATTAGCACTTCTTTTTTCTTTTCCAGATTGAAAGTCATTCTGTTACTTTAGGAACTAGTCAAATATGACTATGGACATTTTTACTTGGCATGAAGTTATCACAACTAGCATATTAAAAAGATAGTGTATCCAAACAATTATTACAAACAGACTATCCACCCACATGCAAAAACAAAAGTGAAACCTTTTTCTTTTCTTGTGACAATAGCACCTCCTGAAGAAAGAAATGCATCTTGTTCTTTCATTGGAGAGTTCAGTTTGTAACCTAGGACTTGCTTGTCCTCAGTGCACAGAAATAGATCCATCTGAGACATACGTATTTTTTAGAAATGATTTGGAAAATATTTGAACACTTTGTCTTAAAATATTTTTATTCATCATGTTAAGATAAAATGTTCCATAATCAATTTTTTTCTTTTTTCAATTTTTCCAATTTTTCGGAAAAAAAACACAAAAAGGCTTCAGGGGGAAAACGGGGAAAAATTGGTTTCCCCCCAAATTTTTCCGTTTTTTTCCCGGGTCTTCACGTCTCTAGGTAGTGTGTGTAGTATAGCCAGGAGATCCTAAGATTGTCTGGAAGCTAGAAGGGAGGTCGCCCATCCAAATACTAGCCAAAGCTGATCCTGCTTAACTTCCAAGATCTGATGAGATCAGGCTATCCTGGACTATCCAGGTCAGGGCAGATTGAAACTGAATAAAATTAATAAATGCATAGAATACTCTTTACATATGAAAAACTAATGTGCCCAGGAAAGGCTAGTTGAGAACCAATTTTTTTTTTGTGCTGTGCTGGTTTTAAATGTGTAGGAAGCATTTTTTACATGGGAGAACATTCAAATATTCACTTCCTCAGTTGTGATGTGAAAGAGTACACCCCAGAAACTGATACTTTATATAGGACTTTTACTCATCTGTTTTAGTTTTTTGTGTTCTTTCTCCACTTGACTAATATAATTACCATTGCATTTTGCTTGTCTGTTTTCTGTCTGTAAGAGTAATGAGAGAACCAAATGTTACTGGCAATTGAGAAATGCAGGTTTACAGACTATTATGTTATTTTGCAGTGTTTTTACTGCTTTGTTTTTGTTGGTGTGTACAATCCAGAGCCAGTAAACCGCAATCTCATTAGTATAGTTCCTATCTAAAAGCCTGTCTTCTCCTTTATTATGAAAAGCACTGGACTCGACCAGGTCACTATCAGTTCTCAGTATCTGGGTGTCCAAAATGTGTGACTCCAAACTTGCTTCCTGTATGGACAACTGCAGTCTAATCTCCATTTGGTTTGTGTGCCTTGCTATGTGGGACTGATAATGCTGCTGTCAAATAGGATCAACAGGTCTAGAGGTGCAGGCTGGTTGCTTTTGTCAAAGCTCAGATGAAAGGGAATAATTATGGACCATATCTTTGAGGTAGAAGTGAATGGATCTGACAAAATATACTTATCATTAGTGACAGCTCAAAGTATAAAGAAATGAATAGAGGCCCCCCTAACACTTCATAACTTTCTCTATCATATTTGTTGATAAGGGATGGTTTTATGAACACTTCTAATGGCGATACCCGTTTCGGTATTTTTCCATAATATCTTTCTTTTACGTCATTCCAAATTCTTATTAAGGCGCCTCTTATCATATGATGTCTAAAGTTTGAATGTATTTTATCCTTCTCATACCACACATACACATGCCAACCCATGCTTAAGTCAAGTCCTTGTAAGTTTAGACTTCTTATATTTTCCAGGGTTACCCATTCTTTTATCCAACCTAAGGATGCCGCCTAATGGTATAACTTCCAATTAGGTAATCCAAATGCACCTCTTTCTTTTCTATCTTGTAACGTTTTCCATTTAATTCTTGATCTTTTGGGATACCAAATAAATTGTCTGGTCATTTTGTCAAGGTCTAAAAAGAACTGTGGTCTTTTCAATATCGGTATATTTTGAGCCAAGAAAAATCTCGGAAGTATGTTCATTTTTATGGTAGCTATTCTACCCATAAGTAACAGCTGCAAGTCTTTCCATCTTAATAAATCTTTCCTAATTTCTTCAAGTAATTTATTATAGTTGTCTTCTATTAGGGTACTGTTTCTGTTAGACATTATTATTCCAAGTTATTTGACTTTTTTCACAATTTCCACATCTGTTAATTTATGTAACTCCTGTATCTTGTTTGGTAAGCAGTTTTTGATTATTATTTTCGTCTTCTTCAAATTAATTTTTAAACATGAAACGTGTCCATAATCTTGAATTGTTTTTAACAAATGAGTAATAGAGGATACCGGGTTTTCTAATATATACACAAGATCATCTGCAAAAACTAATAATTTAAACTCTTCTCTTATTTTGAGACCTTGTATTTGGTCGTTTTCTCTTACTATATCATTCAATGATTCCAATGCGAAGATAAATAGTAGTGGTGATAAAGGGCAGTTCCTTTTTGAATCTCAATACTTCGCGTCATATCACCATTTATCATAACCTTAGCATATTGTGTCTTATATATAGCACTGATCATTGTTAAAAATTGTGATTCACATTCCCAAACAGCCAGTTTTTGAAGCAATTCTTGCTTCTGCCACCTTTTTGATTTTAAGTCCTAGCAGCTTGATTCCTTCTCAGAACAAGTGAGGCTGTCTCTTTTGTACAGGTCTTGCTTTTTCCAAAAAGCATCCCAGTACCTAACAAACTTAAACTCTTCCTCCTTACACCATTGTCACATCCACGTATTGAGACTCCTAATTTGTGTCTTCCTAGCTGGTCCTGCATATGGAACAGGCAGCACTTCTAAGATGCTACCTTGGAGGTCCCGTCCTTGAGTGTCCTGCGTAGCAGCCTAAATTTTTCCTCCAGGACCACATGACAACATTTCTCCACATTGTTAGTTGCAACATGTACCATGACCACTGAATCCTCCCCAGCACTGTCTACCAGCCTATCTAGACCACGCTACCTTTGTACCAGGCAGTTAAGCCACCATTTGGTCAGTATGCGGGTTCACAGCCCATCTGTCCACATGCCTAAGGATTGAATCACCAACTACTAAGAGCCCCCCTCCCTCCCTGCCCAGGGATGGTTCCCTGGTGTGAAAGGATACCTGTTCACCAACTGAAGAAGGGGTCTCTTCTAAGGGAACACTCCACTTTTCATCAACACAGTGCCTTGTTTCCCCTTGATCCTCATGCTCCCTGACAGTGGTGAGGCTGCTATTCTTGGAGTGGGACACATCTAACAAGTTCCCAAGAGTTTTATCTTTGTGCCTAACTGACTGTCTCTGCTTCTCCAGGTCAGCCACCTTGGCCTTGAGGATGCGAACTCATTTCCTGAGAACCAGGAAGTCCTTACTCCAAGTACACACCAATTACTTCTGTCTTGTTGGCAGATAGTCATACATGTTACACAGTGCAATACACTGGATAGCCCCCGACCCCCCTCCCTCGCGCTGGCATTCTACCTTCATAATTGCCTTTTTATTATCATTTTATTCCTTTTTAAAATAAAACTTCCTATCTATGTAGATTTGGAAAGTGTGATTTTAGGGATGTGGAGAGACTAGTGCCTTGGCCTCCTCACCCTGCAGCTGAACTTGCATGTCTGCTAAACTCACCTATTTTATTCCCTATTCCAGAACACTTTGTCACTGGAGCAGGACCTGCTACCTCGCAGAGTTGGGCCTGCTTGTAGGAACCCTAAGTTAAATAGCTTGGTCCAAAAATAGATGGTTTAACATTCAGCTTGGTTTTCTATTTTTGGTTGTCTCCCCCCCCCCCTTTTTTTTGCTAATTAACTTTACATAAAGAGAATTTAAAAGCCAAACAACTAGTATTAGGTGCTTTTGTGTTACGTTATTCAAATCAAGTTATATGTGAATATAAAGGAAGAATTACCTTATTACAGTTCAAAGTTGTTTATTAATTAGAGATGTTTTAAATCTCTTATTCAAAATGCAGTTGGTCAACAGTATGTGAACAGTTGCACCATGGGCTTTTTGAATGGAAAGTAAACTGTTTTACTTGATTACATGGTTAACATGATATAGTCTTTTTTTGCTGGAGAATATATTGTGGCTTACTTTAGTTATTCATAGAGACCTGAAGGCTTGGGGGGGGGGGATTGGGGAGGGGAATCCTGCCTTGTTCCCCCCCTTGTTTCCCCCCCCCGAGGCCTTTAAAAAAATTTCAATGGAAAAATTGGAAATTTTGAGGTGTACTGAAAACACTCCTTTGAAATATTTTCTCTTAGAATGCATGTAATGCTTTTAAAGACCAGGTGGGCATGCTGGAGGCATATACAGTTCTTAAATATAAGATGCATTTCTGCACCTAGAAGGATACCTAATTTTTAGGAGGAAAACATGCACTGCTTTGGTTGCTTCTCAATAGCTGCATGCCTTCCGTTTTCCTTTTGACCTGATGTGGTTGACCTTTTCACTTCTCCATCAAACCACTGTGACACATTTACCCTAAGACTGGCTAAAAAGTAGATTATTGCCCTACTTTGCAAGGGGGAGGAAAATATCAGAAGGACATGGGCACAAACTGCAACAGAACCTCAGAGGAAAACTGAAAGTTCCATTAAGAACTTAGTTCTCTCTAGTCAGATCACAAATATTAAGGTACATATGCATGGGGTGTATCAGCTTGCAGTTTTTTCTCACTTATTGAGTATATTTGCGATTTTGCTTGTACAAAGGTAAGGCATATATAACTTAAATTCTGTAAATATGTCAAATATTGCAATTTTATATGCTAAGTAAATTATAAATTATGCATTTTATGTTGTTAAAGCAGTAAACTTAGCTTAGATTTGATAGGAGAGTAAAAACGGAAATACATATTTCAATTTCCCCCAAGCTTTCCTTCTTTCTCAGGAAACGTTTTTCCCTTGGCTTCAAAATTTCTGGAAAATTTACTCATGGAATGTCCACTGTCCTAGGAGCCCAAGAAAAGCCTGTTGATTTGTGTTTTTTTTTAAAAAAAAGCTCAATCAATTGTGCACACATCAGCCTCATTACTTACTTAGGTCACATTTCCCACGTCAACACCATAGAAAGGGTTCCAAGGGAGGTTAGGATCCATGACTTCTCTTAAATATTAATTTTGGAATTTCACCAAAAATGGATGCTTTGAGCTACTTTCCAGTAAGGACATTGTAGGCCAGGCTTTCTTATGATCTCTGCTTCTCCAGGGACCATGTTTGATCATTGTCTAAATTGACAACAATGACTTCACTGCCTAAACTCTTTTAGTTTTCCATTTTAGCATCTGTCTCAACTGTACAGCTGCACCATATTCTGTTGCGGCCTGAAAAATCTTGTTCTATTTTTGGCTGAAACTATTGTAAATAGCATAATATTTAACATAGCAAGGAAGAAAGTTTAGCAAGCATCTTGACATTGTATGGACTATTTCATTGTGTTTACCAGAGCAACGGTTGTCAAACAGATAAAGCTTTCTTAGGAGTCCTGTTAGCAACATTTTCTTGACTTTTTAAAAGCAGGCAGCAGCTGTTGAGGAATGAAAGAAATATCTTGTTCTTACTTGTACCTTCACAATATGCCCACGTTTGCTTGGCGTAACATTATTCATTTCAAATCCATATTTAATAAAGTTGATTTAATGTATGCCCCAAAATATGCCAGATTAGGAGACAATAGTTGTCTATACCCTTGAAAAAAAGTAATAGTCACGAGGTATTTGCTTTCATGGTGTAGTTGTGCTTTCCCTTATACGTTAACTTGCTTTATGCTGAAATTTATTATTATCTAGTTTATTTTATTTAAAACTTTTGTATCCCACCTTTCTCCTCAGTTAGGGTTATAAGGCACGTATACTTCCTCTGGGTACAGTTAACTACGACACGAAGCAGTGGCTTTAATATGGTCTAGAAATTAATCTGCTGTTCTTGATTAAGAAGATACCTACAAGATTTTCTGAAGGACATGGCAAATCAGATGAACATAGATATTTGGAAAACTATTGAGTGGCAGATCCAGAGAGCTGGGAGATGACACCCAGCTCTATCTGTTGTTGGGCGGCCAGTCTGACTCTAAACTGGAAGATCTGGAGTGGACCGGGCATTACAAGCCGTGGGTTGATGGCTTAGGCTGAGCCAATTGAAATCGAATCTGACGAAGACGAAGGTCCAGTGCCTGAGCCGGGGTGGTCCAAGGGTAGGGTTCCCACTCCCGATCTTTGATGGGGCTCTGTTGGTACCAGCATATTTATTCTTGTTGACTGAAGAGAACTACTACATTTAAGATTAGCTAGCAGCAAACAGCGTGTAGATGCAATTCATTATAAGTCAAGCTGACTAGTAATATTAAAACAGGCAGTGCCTTTGAAGACAAAATAATTTTCCTGAAAAATAAATGTATTACAGTAAAATGCTCAAACTAGTTCAGGTATTATTTCGTTTTGGATGTCAATTCCCCCTTTGTTCATCCAAGAAGGATGGGAAGGGCTAATTTCCCCAATTCTTCCTCCAGCCTTTGTGCTTCATGGCATTTCTTCAGGAGGGTCCCTCAGACCCTTTTCTGAACTCTTCCCTTTTACAAGTGTTTGGATCAAATTCATAGATTCTTCATAAACAGATGGCAACGTAAAAGGAAGATAGAAGTGTGTGCAATTGTATCTTAATGAGTCCTGTGAGATCAGTGGTTCTTAATCTGTTTTGGTCATGGATCCCTTTGAGAATCTGATAAATATACATAAACATACACACAAAATTCCCCATGACCCAGTGTAAACAAAGACAGATTTGTATAATTGTAATGGCAGAGAAAGTTTTATTTAATTTAATTCCTATCAATGGGAAACTATTTTAAGCATCATAACATGGAGACAATGACTGTATGTTACCTGACTATGTACAATAGCATCCCATACCACCTTATGCTTGATGGGAGTGAAATAATACCTTTTTCACAAAGACACTTCAAAAATACTGATTGTTGAAAGCATGAATGCAGTGGAATTTATTGTCCATTACACCTTTCTCTGACAACCTATGCCCTTTTCAGTCATTATATTCTTGGTGCTATGACCATACAGAATCAATGTGCTATATGGACCCCAGATTAAACTTGCAACTGTTATGCATGTTCCAAAGCTAGAATGTACGTGTGTTGTTCTGTATGAAATAGAAGTGGAAGCCTCTAAAACCTGTTCCCAGTTAGTCAACTATGTATTGCTTTAACAAATAAAGTTTCTAATGCACTGGGAAAGGTTTAGTGTTGTTTGTGCTTATATTCAAGGATGTAAAATGAAGGCTTTTCTGACTTCTGTAGTGTGTCTGCTGGCACCAGTGAGAATTCCAGTGTAATCCTATGCAGAATTATACCCATCCATGCACATTGACTTTAATGGACCTAGAATGTTGTAACTCTACTTAGGATTGTACTATTAAGCAACCAGTTAAGTAGTTCAATCAAACTAACCTTAGTTAAGGACTTAGAAATGGTAAACATCTCCAGGTTGCACCCAATGGCTTGTATTATGATGGTGGTTAAATTAAACCATTTGGTATGCTGAGACAGTAACCAGAAAATAGATGAAATTAAAATGTAAACAATAGTCAAAGATGGGCTTCGGTCACACGGGGGAAATTGACGCGGCCAAAGTGTGGCTTTTTAGAGCCGCACCAAAAGAGACACGCGGCGGCGGGATCAGACAGATCCCCTGAGCCGCCATGCAGTTGCTCCCTGACACGATCAGATGCCGGGGGGGAAGCCATGGAAGGGAGAGCGAGGCAGCCGGCTGCGCATGTGTGTGCATGCGCAGTTCGGCCTGGAGCCTCAAATGCTCCTGAAGACGGGCGCGCCGGCGATCCCACGGCCACGCTTGCTGCGGCGTTTCAAGTTGGCCCTACTATTTCCTAGCGGTGTTATTAATGCACATTTTTGGCCTGAAGGGACGGATCAAGGATGGGTGCGCACCGCTTCCCAGATGTTGCGGTGTGATCGCGCCCATTTGCTGTGCCCCTGATCCATCCCTCTTGCGGGCCAAAACCTCCCGTGTGACCGGGGCCCTGGGTTTGAGCTAAATTTCATACATCATGTATGTTGTAAAGGTTTGGCTTGTGTGTTGTGTTTGCATGCTGAGAAATGACAAGTTCTTTGATAAAGCTCTTTGGATCCAAAGCCACACACTGCAGCTTGGCTTTACCTACTGCATCAATAAATCATGAAGAAACATAATTATTGTATTTAATATGATTCATAATGGGCATGTGGTGTAACTGAACAAGGTTTCAAGGTCAAGGTTCATGTGGAAGGTTGTGTGGGTATGATAAATACTTGCTCATTGGGCGGCTGCTCTGCTTCTGCACTGTGCAAATTTAGTCTGATGGGGTTAGGTTCTTGGGAAACGATTGTTTGACTGAAAGTCTGGGAAGATTATTGCAACCACTGATGCCAATCCCTTTCTCCACACTACAATGGTATGCATGTTACCGACAGGTAATGTGTAGCTGAGTTAGGAGAACAATATTGCAGCAGGTATTCGGTAGCCTGAATATCCCTGGCTAGAGTCCTGATCACACGCAGAATTAGCCGTGCGATAGGATCGAATGTCGGGTGGATTTTAAGGGTGCAATCACATGGGAACCTCTGGCAAGCATCCCGCACCCATCAGCAACTACATTTTGCTCCGCTGAAGAAGCGAAGTTAAAAAATACCGGGGAAAGTGCAGTATCAAATGAGTTTGTGACGGGCCGCAGACGAACTTCCCTGTGTGATCACTCCAGTACGCTCCCATTGTGTCAGTGATCTCTCGTTGAAGAAACACGCAGCGAAGAAAAAAACCCAATTTACCTGCCATTGCATCTGATCACGCAGTGGCGGGTCAAATTACTATGGAGCAATTTGCTCCAAGCAAATAGCCTTACTCCCCCCCCACGTTATCTGGCACGTGTGACCGCACTCTAGCTGGATCTTGTCAGACCTTGTAAGCTAAGCAGGGTTGGCCATGGTTAGTGCTAGATGGAAGACCACCAACGAAGTCCAAGGTTGCTACACAGAGGCAGGCTATGGCAAATCACCTCTGTTCATCTCTTGCTTTGAAATCGTTGTGAGGTCACCATAAATTGACTGTAACTTGATGGCACACAAATACAATTATTTGTCTGAGAGGCAATTAGTTGCTAGCAGATGTTCTCTGTAAGAACCTAGAAAACTCCACAGTTTTTCAACATTATGACAAGAACTGAAAATGCAACTAAAAATAGAAATCATCCATATTCTCAAAAAGGAAACAAGTTTTGTTGACCCATTTCAAGCTAGTTGTGTCCCCAAGGTATACACAGAACCAGAAAAGGTATATACCACTCCAAACTGAAGTATTTTATTACAGCATGGCTTAGAATTTGTAAGACTGAAAGAGAAGATATCAATGTATGCTTGGCAGTGTAGAACAGAAAAGCTGTATGAAAGAGCCGAATTAAAAGGTGAGAATCTAAAGCAACTCTTGAGAGAAGCATTAGCCCCAGTTACAGATTTGAAAGCAGATTACATTGCAAGAAAAATGGATGTGGTCTATAAGGCCTATTCTGTATACATCAAGAAAAATAATCTGCCTGGGGAGATAGTGGTTAGATTCTCGAAGAGACACAGGAGGGATTTAATCCTGAAAGCAACTACTGGAGTACTCTTGAAAATGGGGGACAATACTATCAGGATTCTAAAAGACATCCCGTTTGTAATTAGACAAAAGAGGAAGAAATATAAAGATTTAATCCTTTTTCTTCAAACAAACAGCATTGCCTATAGATGGTTAATTCCAGAAGACATCGTTTTCAAACGAAACGATAAAAAATAAAAAATTGACTCTGTCTCCAAAGCACGTGAGTTCCTGAGAGTGCAACTGGGAGAGATGGCCGAGGTCGCCAAGGAAGAAGATGACAGCAAATCCAGTGGCGAATTGGACTCGGTGTCTTCTGACGAGGATTCTGTTTCTGAAAAGGGGGTGGCTGCCCCCAAACGTGCATACCAATTGAAGATTAGAAAAGATAAAACAAAATGAACGCTGAAGGACTCTGAATTGTGCCTTAAAATTTTTCTTTATTATTGATGATGCTCTTGAGGTTCTCTTTAAACAGTTAAATTAATGGACAAAAAAGATAAATAATTTAGCATAACCGACTATGTTCAATGTGATATTAGCAATTTTAGACTAACATTAACATAAGCTGTTGTTATGATCTCCTATTCTTGGGGTTTTAGTTATTAGTGGTTTTCTTTCCTTTCTCCCTAGATGTAGCTACCCTTCCCTATTTTTTCATTGTAGTTTGTAGTCTATTAAAAATGCAATAAAAAATCCCCTCGGGGGGGGGGGGGAAAGAAAGAAGGAAAGAAGAAAAATAAAAAATCCCCTCGGGGGGGGGGGGGAAAGAAAGAAAGAAAGAAAGAAAGAAAGAAAAAGAAAGAAAGAAAGAAAGAAAGAAAGAAAGAAAGAAAGAAAGAAAGAAAGAAAGAGCCAAATTAATAAAAGACCTGTTTATCTTCAGGTGCAAATGCTTTAGCCACTGCTAAAATGCTAAATGCTTTAGCCACTGCAGCTTAGTTCTGAATTCATTTTACAAATATAGAAAGGGGATCTTCTGTACCAAACTTATCTTAGCATGCAGGCTTTTTTTCTCACATCCTGCTTACATCTCAGCCATTCTGCTCTACCACAAACCAGAAAGGAAAATCCCAAAGAGAACAGCTAGATGAGCACTTCCTTGTTCCCATGGCAACAAACTGCAGTCTTGCTTTTCTAAATACTAGTTCTCTCTGCATTTTTTCCATGAAGCAAAGCAATATTTCTGCAAACTTTGATGTGCCTCTGAGCCTCCTAATTATATGGCACAAGAAGTTCTGAAATATCAAACTATCGAACATGAGTGTGAAAACTGTTGGTACTGTACTTACAAAAAATGCTGAGGATAAAATGTGCCCTGATCTTTAACATGCAACATTCCTCATGGAGGAGCAACTCGAGCAAGAATGATTGCAGATATATATACTGCAGGGAACGGATGCAAGGCCAGTCTGCTGTAAATTATTAGCTCTGTGTGGTTATGTTGATGGAAGAAGAAGAAAAAAATACTTTTCAGGTCTTACCTTTGAATTCCTAGCTTCTAAAGGCAATATCACATATGACAGTTTCCTAAGCTTCTGCATAAGAAAGTGCTGGTCAATACATAAGTATTTATTTCCCTGTGCATAGTGCATTGACTAGCTACATTCAATATAGTTTGCTACCATTTGTACTCATGATAACTTAGAAGTAGTGCATGCATTACACATGATGATGCATATCCTGTGATGGTGCATGACTTGTGGTTTTCCTACATGCAAATATATTCAAGTAGGACATCAGCACATAGGAATCTGCTTGAAAAATAAAAGACAGAAGCACTCTGAAAGGGAAACAGCATGTGACAAATTGTTATACATGAATAAGTGCAGGATTCAAGAATGTACCGTTTTGAACCACAGTTGGAGAGCTTAACCCTTTCCCCACCAGCCACTTTACACTGCAACTTGCCCTTCCAGCCTGCTTTTCTTCCTGTGATGTTGCAAACACATTTTTGCCTACACAGGAAACTCCGTGGGTGTGATTTGAAGTGGAAGCATAGAAAGAGTTAGGCATCCCTCCTCACTTGCTGCTTCTTTACTAGGTCCATCCTGATATTGATCTTCTGGCTATCAGAGCTACATCACATGCCTTTGCATGTACTTTGTCAACAGTTTAAAATGAAAGGAATGAGTTTGAAATGAGTTTAGACTTTGTGCAAGAACATTGCCTTTGAATGTTTATGGGAAGAAAGGCTTCCTCATTTGAGCCTATGATAGTTGTGGGAAAGGGAATTGAAATCAAGGAATCCCCTCGGCAGAACTACTTCTATTGAATGAATTCAGCTTTTCTCCCAGTTATTCCTTATGAAGTCCTCTGGAGGTTAGAATCCAGTGGAACTCTAGCTCTTTTCCGCTCTCAGGCTGTGCATACAGGACGAACACACCACACAAGGTTTTCCTAATACTTAAAATTGCCGTTTCTTCTGAAAGGGGTAACATAGTACATTCCAGCTTTGGAACATGCATAACAGTCCCAAGTTCAATCTGGGGTCCATATAGCACATTGATTCTGTACGCATGGTCATAGCACCAAGAATGTAATGACTGAAAAGGGCATAGGTTGTCAAAGAATGGTGCAATGGACCATGAATTTCACTGCATTCATGCTTTCACCAATCAGTATTTTTGAAGTATATCCAAAACACTGTGCACATGGCACCAGGCCGGCATGGGGATTCAGGGGACAGCCTTGAAGTGGTTTGTCTCCTTTCTCCGAGGTCAGGGACAGAGGGTGGTGCTACGTGAGAGAGTTTCTCCATGACACCTGCTGGTGTGTGGTGTCCCTCAAGGGACTATTCTCTCCCCAATGCATCCCCTTGCCCAGCTGGTGCAAAGTTTTGGGCTGGGTTGCCATCAGTATGCTGATGACACCCAGCTATATCTGTTGATGGGTGACCGGACGGATGCCACCCCAGAAAATTTGGCAAAGGGATTATAAGACATGGCTGGATGGCTGAAGCAGATCCGGTTGAAGTTAAATCCTAGGATCGGGTAGCCAGTTCCTGACTCTGGGCAATATTCCTTTAACACCAGCACCTATAGTGAAAAGTCTGGATGTGATTCTGGATACCCTGTCAGTGGAGGCCCAGATCACAAATGTGGCCAGGTCAGCGTTTTTCTATCTATGCCAGATCCGGCAACTGGTACCCTTCCTATCTCACCCTGATCTAGCTATAGTGATCCATGCAATGGTCACCTCCAGACTAGACTCTACGTAGTATGGCTACCCTTGAGACTGACCTGGAAACTTCAGCTGTTCCAGAACGTAGTGGCACAGGTCCTTACAGGATTGAATACTGGATCAAGTTCAAGGTGTTGGTTTTAACCTTCAAAGCCCTTCATGGTCTGGGACCAGCATATCTTCGGGACCACCTCTCCTAGCATACCCCCCAAAGAGCACTACGCTGTTTAAATAACAACACAGTGATGGTCCTGGGCCCAAAGAATATTCACCTGGCCTCAGTGAGAGCTAGTGCCTTTTCAGCAGTAGCTCCTACTTGATGGAATGCACTTCTGAGTGAGATCCAGGCCCCGTGGGACCTGGTTCACTCCTGCGGGTTCTGTAAAATGGAGTTGCACCACAAAGCATATGAATGAGGCCAAGATAATTCTTTTATACAGTTCTGCCTGCCTCTTCCTTCCTTTTTTTCTTCCCCTGGGGCAGTGATAGTACTATTGTATGCCATCTGATTAATTGTAAATATTTGAATTGGTTAAATTTATGTTTTTTAATTGTATTTTAATTGTCTAGTCTATGTTAGGATCTGCTCTGAGCCCCACAATAGTGGAAGAGAGTGAAAAAGAAATCAAACAAATAAATTATTGAGTTGTTTATTGACAACCTAGTTCCTTTAGATATACAGTACTCAGTGTCTGTAAATATTTTGAGTAGGGTGGCGATGATTTTCTGTAGCTGTTGGGAAATGGCTGGTTTCACCATAAAAAGTGAGAATCTAGAACTGAGCTTCTTTTACAGTTTTAAACCAGAAATATGTGATCAGAATCAAATGACATTAGTAATTCTATTAATTTCAATGGGATTTAAGACCATCTTTATGTAAGTAAAGCCCACTGAATACAGCGTGATTTACTACTGAGTAAAATGCATAGGATTAGGATGTAATTTTCTCTGGACCAGGGCTACTATCTATGCCAATTGATGATGCCATAATCTTAGCTATTGCTGTTTCTCCTGATGCTGCTCCCCAAGGATGTAATTTTCTCTGGATCAAGGCTACTATCTTTGCCAATTAATGATGCCATAATCTTAGCTACCGTATTGCTGTTTCTCCTGATGCTGCTCCCCATGTTGAAATAGAGTTGTGAAAAACATGAAAATGTCCACCATTGGTTTTGTGGGCCGTATAGTGGTTTCTAGCAGTCACCAGTAAGAGGAATACAAAGTAATAAGAAGGGATTTCTCAAGTCTAATGAAGGATTGAGGGGAAATGTAAAATTAGGCTTGTTCTCAAAATGCCAGCTACAACGAAAGAATCAGAAGTTGTCACTGCCAAGTTTTGTGTCAGCCTTTGAAAAAACTCACCGCTTAGGTAACAAATACCTAATAAACATGTTAGCTGATTTCACCTGGTTGCTGGAAACAGGATTGTAACTGTTGTCTGTGGAGGTAAAGGCTTGTGCTCTAGATTGAGGAATCCAATTTGAATCTTATTTGAATCGCAGATAAAATCATTCATATCCCTCACATCCTGGATGGCATTGATTTTACAGTTCAATCTCAGATGGTTATCAAAATAATGATAGCGGTGTGAATGAGTTCCATTGGAGATTAACCATAGTTGCTTGGATTGCCCATTCTATCTAACACTTTTTTTTCATTCTGGCTTGTTACATCTGGATGAAGAGGATGGCCATGTGGGAGGTAGTACCCAGAGGTAAAGGAGGGCCTCCTTGAAGAAAATCGTTGTGAAACCCCTGAAGAAATCATCTCTAAAACTGAATAATTAGCTCTTGCCTGTAGCAAATATGCCATGCTTGAATATTTGGTTGTGTTGCAACTCTAGGCATTCTCGAATCGGACATGTTATCTAGGCCCATTTCAGTCTGGATTTATTTATTTAAAACATTTGCCTGTCCACCCCTTGAATGAAACACCACACAAGTTATGAGTTAAACTGAGAGTTTTATTTATACATAAGCTGATTTGCATCAACACATTAATGCACGGGTTGCATTGGACAAGCCTTCCTAACAGGGCAAATCCACCCTGGCTCAGAGCCAGGTCCGGGTTCCTTCCAGACCTTACTCGTCATGGCCCACACGCCAGTGCGTAGAGGGGAGAGAAGGGCACATTCCGGCCCATGGCTGCGAAGCCTTAAGGCTTGTCATATGCTCCCCCCACGCGGAAGAGGCCCCCAACTGAGTCACCTGACTGCAAAGCCATAGGCACCCAGTATGAAGACCCACCCCATCACTGATATCTCAGGGTGCTTGCCAACTCAACATCCCCTCAACCCATGCTTTTCCCGCCTTCCCAGGTAGGGCCTAAACAGTTTTACCAGGCCTAATTAAACCACACCCTCTCCAACCATGTGAAGCAGGCGAAAAAAGGCCCTCCCGCCCAGTCTGAGTGGGGCCCAAAAAATTCCTGCTCAGCCCCCAAAACAGCGACCAGTTAATCCCACATGGTCCAAAAAGAGGGCAGGCAGGTAGGGAGCTCACGCTGGGCCGATCTGCATGTGGATGGAGGCTGCTGCCAGACCTGGCTGGCAAGCTTGCCCTTGATTGGCCAGTGCTCCCCTGGCTTAGGGGGAGCATTGGTTACAACTCCCCCTAATACAGCAAGTTTGTAACTTGCGGGTATTGCTAGACTTGAGCCTGTAGATAGTGGCTCAAGTCTACTTTATGGCACATAGTACTTTTAACTTTTGTTGATGTGCCAGCTATGGCCCTTCCTTTAAAAGCAAGATATATTAACGTTTTGATTACATACATGTTAGATTAATATAATGTGCTCTATATGGGGCTGCCTTTGAAGACTGTAAACTTCAGATGATTCAGAATGCAGTAGTGAGACTGTGAACTAGTGAAACTTATAGAAAGCACTTTTTACCATCATGACTTAAAAAGAGCTACATTGGTTGCTATTTATTTCTGGGCAGAATTCAGTTGCCCATAGGGTTGCCAAATCCTCGCTGTATGTAGAGTGGGAGACTCCAGCGCTGCTCCATTATCCACCTTTCTTTCTCCTTGCCTTTCTCCGCAGTGGGTACCAAAGCAGTTTACATTTTGCATATCTTTTTATGCATTTAGTTTTTTTTTCTGCTGATTGTCTCTTATGCCATCTTTATGCTGGTGCTACTTTAACAGGAAAGTAATTTCTCTTTCTTCTCTAGTATTGCTTACTTATTTTTGTCTGTATTTTGTTTAATTTTGTTTTGTGTTTTTTCCCTGTAAGTTTGATTAATTGTTATAAACTGCCTTTTGAGTCACCTTGAGCGTTATTAGTATGGGACATGCAGTAGAAGGATCATAATTTTTTAAAAAAATATTACAAGTCATTGGAACTCAATGCAGGTTGCTTCCTCCAAATTACCAGCATGGCGGTAGCCCTAATCCTGTTTGGCAGGAAAATGGAACCTGGATTTAGTCTGGGTCCTCTTCATTTCCACCTTCAGTCTACATCTAAGCAAAAGTGGCCTTACAAAAGTTTCTTCTCCTGAGGCTACTGGATGAGAAGCAGGCAGAAAAAGAAGACAGCAGCCAATCCCAGAAAAGGCCAGCATAAGAAATAGTCTTGTGCTTGTGGGTTAAATATTTCCATGCTCATTAAAATCTGAAACACGCTCAAGGGCTTTTCATGACTCCACGTTGAATCACCAAAGTCTCATGGTCTGGGTGAGATTAATGATTAGGACAATTACAGTATGTTGTGCAAGTTCTGCCTCTCTTAGGAGCCATTATTAAACAATATCGGCTTTCAGCTATGGAACATCACATGGGTGTCAGGGAAATAACATTACCATGCCAGTGCCTGCCAGCTGTGAAGGGCAGAGCGCAAGGGAAAGTGCTGAGGCTCAATTCTAATCGTAGCATAACTGGGACAGAACCAGAACTTTGGGGACACCAGTTATGCTGAAAGGATCAAGAGAAACACCATTTAAGGGAGATGGGAGAGGCAGAAGCAATCATCCCCTGCCATGTTTCAGACTACATATGACTGTTATTCAATAAACACTATATTTCAGGTTATTACGAGGTATCGAAAAAGTAACTGCAATTAATGCCTTTAAAATGTTTTTGCAATATAGTCTTGAATGTGTCTGACAATAGGCAATAGTCTATCCTTACTGTGATTCTTGTCACACAGCACTGAATTCCCTCCCCATCTCCCACTGAAACTTGAAATGGTGTCCCTGATCAGTATAATAAATGGCCTATTATTCTAGCTCAGGTGCAGAACCTGGACTCACATGTACATCTGATATAGTGCTGTTTCTGCTACCAAGAATCAAAGCATGATCCCACAAATTCTTGGTCTTGTGTGTATGTATATTTATTCTAAGATAAGCCGAAGAGAAAACAGCCTCTTTTTTGGCATTCTTTTCCCTTTTGCTTAATTGTTGATCAGATTATCTGCTCAAGATTTTATGAGTGTGGTACAAAGGGGCATTGGTGGGGTAGAAGTAGTCCTAGATGGCAAGAAATGCCTTCTCCTTTTGGATTCCTCAATGCATATTTACTTTCAAATAAACCCCACCAGTACAAAAGATTGAAATGATCAGAAATGAACTGTTATAAATTAGGAATTGCAATGGAAACATTCAGAAACCAGTGCTCTCAAATACACAGGAGAGAATGGAGTTAGAATGAAAAGGTATAGAGAAGGCACTCTTTACAATTAGTTTTTTCCTTGCACTCATTAATATATATTGGTTCTAGTTCTTGTACTGACCCTACCTATATTCATGTTTTGTGCTTTGTCAGTCATCTATTTTTTCCCAGATTCACAAGAGTTTGGCTGGACCAAGCATAATTGGAATGCTTTAAAATCTTTCTTTCTATTCCTGTGCTTTTTTCTTTTGCTTCCGTATATCTCCAAGCTCATAATTTTATTTATTTATTTGATTTCTAGCCCACCCTCCCCTGCACTGCAAGGCTCAGGGCAGGTTACAGCAATATAATTATAAATCTGACAGTCATTAAAATCCAGATATAACATCAGTCAGTAAAAACAATTGAATAGCATTCAATCGTGCCAGTTAATACATCTGCTCTCGGCCAGAGTCCACACATGTGCACAGTAAGTGGTAACTAATAGAGAAGAGCAGCTGAGAAGCATATTGCAGGGTGGAACCAAGATGGAATCAGGTAGGGAAGGCCCATACTGCTAGAATTCTGCCACCTCAACCATAGGGCCCTGCGAAATTGCATTAAGTCCCACAGGGCCCAATTTTGACCAACCTCATCTTTGTTTTCTGAAACACCTGCCTGTTTCAGACTCAGCTCATGATATGCTTTTGTATTTTGCCATATTTTCTGATTTGAAAACGTGGACTTGATTGGGCACTTCTTGAAACCTTTTTCTTTCCATGCAGCCCCCAGAATATTCTTAGAGATCATTTAAAAAGAAAACTTGTGCTTTAAAATTAGGACCTTTTTAATTTTTGCAAAGCCAAGATATGTTTTCATATTTATCAAAATCTCAGTGGCAAACATGTTACCTTATGTTTGCTTAAAATTAATTTAGTTAGCTAAATGATCAGAAATTTCATTATTAAATGCTGGAGGGTTAGTAGGGTTGCCAGCTGAAGCTGGAAACCCTCTGGGAGAAATTAGGGGGTGGAGACAGGCTTACCAACATCATGTGAACGTGCGACATCACTTCCAAAGCCAAATTGGAAGTGCTTTCATTGTGTGGGAACGACGCTCTAGGATCTGTCCAAAACTGTATAGTTAAACCATATATGCACCCCTAATTTTCTCCTGCTGGCCTGTAAATCAGCAGTGAGGGTAGGGTTGCCAGGTCCATTAGGGACACTGGTGGGGTGGAGAGGTGGGGGGATGTTCCATGATCTGGAGACATCGCCCTTGATGTGTCGATGTCCCCGGAAGTGATGTTGCACACCATGCCTGTGTCACCCAGAAGAGATGTAGGCATGTTGGGGGTGACACTCTGCTTTTTAGGCAAAACTCTATGGTAAAATTGCCCTCAAACCATAGAGTTTTGCCCAGGGCTTTTTTTTTGTAGAAAAAGCCCAGTAGAAACTCATTAGCATAGTAGGCCACACCCAACAGCAGGAACTCATTAGCATAGTGGGCCACACCCCTGACATCACAGCGCATTAGCATATTAAGCCACACCCCATGCCTTCCTTTGGTTTGCCTGGGCACCCCATGGCTGCGGGTAGCCCAGGCAAGCCAGCCCTTGGACAGGCCGGGGAAGGCACAGGAAGGCATTTAAATGCTTCCCCAATCCTTCCAGGGGGTCGCTCACCAGGCCTTCCCTCTGTAGCCACGCACTCAGAGGTTTTGGCTGTAGTGGACGTGGCCAACTCTGAAGCCAGCCGGATCTCCGTTCCTGCCCAAAAATAGCCCTGGTTTTGCCCCAAAACAAGAGCATTGTCCCAGGCGGGCCCACATCACTTTGCATGATGTTGCTGTTTGGGGGGAATTTCCTCCCACTGGCCAGTTGGTTAGCGGCGGGCAAGAGCCCACAAAACCATGCAATTCCCCCCCCAAAAAACTGGGGAATGGCATCCCTAAGTTAGAGTCATTCCCTGGAGGTCTCTCACTATAGTGGGGGACCTGGCTCCCCTAAGGGTTACCTCTGTGAGTCTGTAGCAGCCAAAACTATAAAAAATATTGTAGACCTTAAACATCCAGGCATAACCACTTGTGGACCAGAGCTTACTAACAGTTACCTTCAGCTGCAAATACATACACATATATATTTGTACAAACTGAATAAAGACAGACCATGGATATTCTTGCAGAATGAGTGGGCTATATATGAAAACAAGAGCTAATTAAGAGTATTTATTTATTTACAATATTTATATGCTGGTTTTCTCCTGAAATTCAGGACTCAAAAGCAGCTTATAAATTATAAAGTTATAGAAGATTGAAAACAAATATACTACTAGAAATCTCAAACTACCTCCCAGTTCTTTCTTAATATCACTCAGACTTCAAAACATTGCAATAAAAAAGAGCAGCAACTAATCTTTGGATAAAATACTGCACCATAGAGAACATCCACTGAGACAACAATCTGAATAGCTGGCAGTTTGCAGGTCAAAATGGTAGCAGCCTCTCCCTTCCCAGTCCTAGGCAGCACATTTTTGTACCATCTCTAGGGTAGGTAAACAATCTAACCAGAGGATGTGGACCACTTCTGTCTCAACTGGTGATGACTGGGAAAACAACATGAAAAGTTAAAAACAAAAAACTCCTGAAGTAAGGCACACTCCCTCATTCTCTACGTAACCTAAATCTCATGATGCCAAATCTGCATATGAATTCCAGTCCAACATTTTCACAATGAAATCTCCTCATTTGTTGAATGGTGCAATGAGTCAAATCTGAGGTGCATATTTATTTATTTATTTATTTATTATTTCAATTTATATCCTACCTTTCCTGCGAAGGGGCTCAGGGCAGCTCACAACAATATGATGCTGGGAGGTTTGTGAACTGACCTTCCACTTTTTACACATTGAAATTACAGCTGGGGTCTGTATCAGGAGCATGGCCGGATGGCTAGCCATTTCTTTTTATACTGTTTCCCCTCCCTTAATTGCTGCCCCTCTCCCAAACTGCAATTTGCCTGTGATCTATATTTTTTTTCTTTTTGTATTTTATTCATATGTGAATGTGTGTGCGCACATGTGTGCATGTGTTTGCACCTGGAAGTCATGGCGACCTCTGGTGACTGACCCCTACTGGGGGCCTGGAGGATATTGAGAGAGATGGCTGAATAAAGCCTGCCCCTATCCTCCCGACTGCTGGTAATCCAAGGAGGTCTCCCATCCAAGTACTTGCCAGAGTTGACCCTGCTTGGCTTCCAAGATCGAGCTTGCCTGGACTATCCAGGTCAGGGTAGATCTGTACATTTCTGATATGAGATGAATAGCAGTTCCAGGGAGCTGGCTGAGGTTTGGAAGATGATGTGGAGGAAGCATTAATAGTAGGATTGCCATAGCCACTGTGTATCTACGATCACCATATCTGCCAGGGGAAATTCCTAGAGATTTGGGGGTGGAGGGATCTCAGCAGGGTGTTGTGTCATAAAGGTAAAGGTTTCCCTTGCTCGAAAGCCAGTCGAGTCCGACTCTAGGGTTGCAGTGCTCATCTCCGTTTCAAAGCCGAAGAGCCAGCGCTGTCCGAAGACATTTCCGTGGTCATGTGGCCAGCATGACTAAACACCAAGGCGCACGGAACGCTGTTACCTTCCCACCGAAGTGGTACCTATTTATCTACTTGCAATTTCTTGCTTTTGAACTGCTAGGTCGGCAGGAGCTGGAACTAGAGACGGGAACTCACTCCGTCATGCGGCAACCTGGGTCTCGAACTGCTGAACTACTGGCCTTCCACAGCCTGCAGTTCAGCGTCTTAACCACTTGAGCCACCGCAGCTCATAACCCTAACCCTAATCAGCTGTAATTCTGGGAGACCTTCACACCCCATCTGGCAACCCTAATTAACAGAGGAATTCTAAACAGAGTAGCACTCTTTTACATCCATTGAAATCAATCTCACTATAATTCCTATTAGGGATTTTGAGGTAATCAAACATCTGAAACAGCTAATCTTTCTCTCTCTCCATGTATAGGTTTGAATATAAGTTGCAGATATGCAGGCGTTTTCCATGTTGAGAAGAATCGGCGCTACAGCCTCACAAAAGAGGAGGCCATTGAACTTTGCAAGGCCCTCAACAGTACGCTACCAACATGGGAGCAGATGGAGAAAGCTTTCTCTCTTGGACTGGAAACCTGCAGGTAGAAACTCTAAAGGAAATGCAATATGCTTTATTTCTTTTGCTCTTGCCTGCCATGGTAAATGATACGATGATACACAGTAATGATATGATGATACATGGTAATGATAGAAAAATAGTGGTTTGGGGAAGACTGGGAGGACGAAATGGCACTGGAAAGGGCTCTCTCACCTTCTCTGCCACGGCCTCTTCCCTATCATGCCCCTGATGGTGGAAGGAAGAACTGCCTGAAGGAAAGGAAGTGCTTCCGTGTTCCTCACCAGCAAAATGGGGTGCTGGCTTAAATGGGTGCTGGCCCTTTTTTGCCCACCCCGTGAAGTGTTCTCTTTGCCTGTTTAGGTGTGATTCCAGTGCATTCAGTGACTCTAATTATGTATCTGAACAGAGTCATAACAGAATTACATAGGCACTGAGTTGCCATCCTTCAGGTGGGCCTTGCAGTCTCCTGAAATTGCAACTGATCTCCATAATGAGGTCCATCAGTGGCTATTAGCCACAAGGTATAGGTAGGGACTCTGGGGCAAGTGATGCTCTGTATCTTGGTGCTTGGGGGGGGGGGGTCAACAGTGGGAGGGCTTCTAATGTCCTGGCCCTACTGGTGGACCTCCTGATGGCACTGGTATTTCTGGCCACTGTGTGATACAGAATGTTGGACTGGATGGGCCTTTGGCCTGATCCAACATTGGCATCTCTTATGGTCTCTTATGTTCTTATAATCTGAAATTGCAACTGATCTCCAGGGGAACTGATCAGTTCCCCTGGAGAAAGTGGCAGCCCTGTAGAGCTTCTTGTCCTCCCAAGTCTTCCTCCTCTTCAAGCCTCACCCGCAAATCTCCTTGAATGTCCACAATGGAGTTGGCAACCCTATCTGTGCATCACTTTCTTAGAATTTGGGACCAGTTAGTAAACATTAATACTAATTGTGGAAAACACTAACTGTGATTATTGCAACAAAACTTTATAGTGCTTTACTTCTAATAGCTGTTCCTTTCAGACTAGACACCCTTTTAACTCAGCAGGCAAACAGAGCCCACCTTTAAAATTGTTTTCCTTTTCCTTTTCTTTGTGTTGCTATTGTTTGTCTTTTTCTTTTGTAATGTTTATTGTACCTATCATCACTCTTTTTTATGGCAATGTCTTCTACTTTTGTAAAGTCCTTTCTTCATTATGGTATGTTATGCCTTAGACAGTTTTGGGTTGCTTTAGGAAGCTTTTATTTGCATTGTTTTCCAGTTCTGTAATCCTAGTCCTACAACTGCATTGTTTATCAGAAGTCTTCGATGTCTGATTGAATTGCTTCATATATTTAGTAATCTGCCTCGAGTCTCAAGGGTTTAAATTAAATATAATGTAAATAAATACGATAATGATGATTTTTATTCTTTCTCTTTAAAAATATCCAAGATGAAACAAGATGAAGTTCCTGGTATAGTCACAACCCACAAGATGAAGCAAAACACTTTCAATAAATTTATTTTAGTTGTTGTTGTTGTTGTTGTTGTTGTTATTATTATTATTATTATTATTATTATTATTATTATTATTATTATTATTATTTCTTTATTATTTATTTATTTCTATCTCCCTCCATTTCTAATCATGAAAGGTAGGCCTGTTAATTACCCCATGTCTCAGGGAGCTGCAAGAACAATGCTTTGCTTTAAGGCCACCTAATGCATAATGGCTGGGGTAATATTTAAGCCAGGACTCCGATACCCATGGATTAGCCATGAAGTTACTTGGATGGCCTTGGCCATTAACCATCTGTCAGCCAAAGCTACCTCACAGGATTGTTGTGAGGATAAAAGGGGAGGGCAGCTCATGCATGACACCATGAGCTCTGTGGATGGAGTGTGGGATAAAAATACGTTAGATAGATATAGATTTCCCAGCTTACTGCTAAAGTTAAGCATACTGTTAGTCCATACATTCTGCCAGCTCTCAATATCAGCACTGCAGATAAATACAATAAATATTTACTAGCCTTCCTGCCATGGGGCTGCTTGACCATTTGTCTGGAAGAAACTGCTACTTGCTCTGTAGGCAAGCATATGAGTTACAGTGAAATCCTAAACAAAGTTACATCCTTGTTAACCTGTTGACTTCAATTAATTTAGAAGTAGATTGCTTCCAGGTACGGCACAGCAACGGGCGGCGCGAGGGTTGCTCCGAGCCGCCCGATTCCCAAACGCTCTTTTTGGAGCCCCCTGATTGTCGGGTAGGCTCCGCCAGGTCTCCCGGAGAGAGAGCTGGTGGCAGGGGGCTCTGTTACGGCCTCTCCCGCATCTGGCAATTGTGGGGGATGTCCGTTTCTGCCCCGAAGCGGGAGTGTTTTTTTGGAGCAGAACAGGGATTCCACGTTCTGCCTTAGCTGTGACCATCCGCTTTTTAACTATGATTGGATTTAATTTCTACAACAGTAACACAGAGGAACAAGCCTGAAAAATGAACTGTGAGTACGTTTATCTTCTAATTCAGAAATAGAGAAGAGTGGAGGCGATATCACTTTTAAGCGATTTGCTCAGAAAGAAGAGGATTAGCGGCCAGAAGAGGATTGGGAGCCGTTTGTATGTTTCTGGAGTGCTTGCAACCTTGGACAGTTTTTCTTGTTTTTTCTTTTTATGGCAAGAACCTACTATAGACTTGAGTGAATTAAACTGAATTGAGCTGTGTTTTTCCCATTAAAATGGCGCTGGTAACACAAGAGGAGGAGGAGGAGGAACTGGATGAGAATATGCTTGTGGGAGATTTATCTGTGGAACAGTTTCTAAGGGTTTTAAGGGAGCAAATTCAGAAGGGTTTTGAAAAAGTTTGTGTAAATTTATTAAAAACACCACATAACCCACAAGTGGAAACAAAGAAAGAAGATGAAAACGAAGAAAGCTTTGAGTTCCAACTTATGCTAAACAAAGAAGAAGTCCATGTTAACTTAATGGAAATGACAGAGAAAGAGGAAAATTTGGAACAGGGTTCACAGAGGGACATAGAGACTATAGAATGTTATCAAACAGAAGAGCATTTAGAGTTTC
>NW_015165279.1:351779-361587 GCF_001447785.1 Gekko japonicus
TTTGACATGGTTGATCTATTGAAAAGCTGAAAGTAAACAATTCTTTTTTCTTATCTTCTTGATAGGGTTAGGAGATTTTGTGGAGAATAATACTAATTTTAGAAAGTCTATATGAATAAATTGGTGTTGTCAAATCTTTAAAAAATAGTATTAATAGAAGAGTGTACTCAAAGGTGAAATACTTTAAATACCGTGGTATAGGAGTTAGTAGGTGTAATTGAGTAAGAACTATTTGTTTGTATTTTCTCTTTTTTTTGGCTCAACTGTTACGATACAAAATTTAAATTTAATTTCATGTATGTGTTGTTGAGTATGTCAGTGTGTATATGTATGTCTTATTTTGTTTGAAAATCTAATAAATATATTGTAAAAAAATTAATTTAGAAGTACAGCTCTGCTTAGGATTGCAGTCAGCTTGTTACATGAGGCACAGAATTTGTTTTCTTCATGTGCTTGTGTGAGAGTATCTGTAATATTGATTTTGATGATCAACTTACCACTGAAGAAAAACAAATAACTAAAATTTTACCTCCATATATATGGACATAAGTGCTTCCATCTCACCTTCTTACAAAAGGTTGAAATGTCTCATTTGAATCTTTACTCTATATGGATTTTCCATCTTCTTTGACATGTGCACTGTTATTGGGATGTATGAAAGTATATAATTATAGTGCAGATAAAGATAAATTCATTGAAAGTAATTCACTTAATTAGCATGAAAATAATAGCTAATTCCTGTTGATGAAATTATTTGAAAATATCTATGCAACCTAAAGGCCAAGCTCAGTTATTATTAGTTGTATAGTCTCCAGAAGGCATTCTTGGTTTCCTAAAGCAACATTTGCCCTTGTCTTAGCCACTTGATTTCTCTCCCTGCAATAGCAGCCCAAAATGCCACATGAACTTTGGAGAGCAGAGGGGGATTTTATTACCCACAATGGTTTTATTTTTTAAAAAACTAAACAGGTTTTTTTTTTTGCAAACCTGAGTTCCCCTGCCCTTGGTGTCTCCTAGCCCTGGGTGGTCCCTGGCTGTTAGATATAAGGATTTTATAAACCCAGTGGGGGTTTGATCCTCAACACCACCAAGACCAAGGAATTGGTAGTGGACTGTAGGAGGAGCAAAACGGACATCCAGCCACTGTTTATTGGTGGAGAACGTGTGGAGAGGGTGGCTAATTTTGAGTTTTTGGGAGTGATTATTGAGCAGAACTTGACCTGGAGCGCTAACACCACTTCTCTGGTGAAGAAGGCCCAGCAGAGGCCCTTTTTAATCAGACTTTTAAAGAAAAATAACTTGAGTGAGAAAATACTGATGTCTTTCTATCGTTGCTCAATAGAGAGCATTTTAACATACTGCGTCTGTGCCTGGTTTGCCAGTTGTACGGCTGTGGATAGGAAAACACTCCAGAGAGTTATCATCACAGCCCAGAAGATTATTGGCTGTCCTCTCCCATTCATGGAGGAATTGTATAGTTCTCGATGCTTGAAAAAAGCAAAGAACATTTTGCAGGATTTGTCACACCCTGAACACTCCCTGTTTGAACTGCTGCCTTCGGGTAGAAGATATAGGACAATTAAAATAAGGACAAACAGATTAAAAAACAGTTTTTATTCGAGAGCTATTATTGCTTTAAATGCTGTATGAATTGGAATTTGGGTGACATTGGTGGTTAAGTTGCAATGTGAACCCTAATGGTTGTGTGAGGGTATATGAGTATGGTTGTGTGAGTGTATATGAGTATGGCTGTAGATCACATTATAATTATTATATTATTATGTAGGACGTATTAGAGTAGAACAGGAAGAGAAACTTCTTCTGTAGGGTTGCCAGGTGAGGCTGACAAGTGGGTAGGGGACTTACCAGGAGGCTCCAGGAGAGGGAACGCCAAAACAAGTTCCGGGTGAGCTGCCATTACATTTAAAGGGACCATGTTCCTTTTAAATGCTTTCCCTCCATTGGCAACCCTATGCTTCTGTGAATAGAATCAGAATGTATTGGGTAAGATGTGGTTTCATCACAGATATTTGTTTGATAATATTAAGTTCTATGAAGTCTATACTGGTTAGAAGTTTAGATTCCCTAGGATGATCATGTCTTTCTCTTTTTCTTAGATATGGTTACATTGAAGAAAAAATAGTAGTTCCCCGACATACTCCTTATCATCTGTGTGCTGCAAATACCACTGGGATTTATGTTCTTCAGTCAAATATATCTGACCGGTATGATACATATTGCTTCAATTCATCAGGTATGTTTTGGTTTCTCCACATACTACCTTGGAAACATTCTTCTTCACACATGTAGTGTCTCATTTTTTGCTGAAACAAGTGTCCATGCTATATTTGATTAAAAACAGAAGAAACCAGAGGAGAGTACCTCAAAAGCTCTAAGTAATGTATGTTGTAGCCTTCCATGCCTGACAACTACCTTGTGCAGGATCAGGTTTATCAACAAAACCACAGGTTTATCATGCTCCTGCAACTAACTAGATTTCTTTTTTCTGTGTTGCAAACATGCTTAGTATATTGTAAAAGGTGGCATTCTCAAAATTCTGATCTGTTGCAGAAACGTAAAGTCACAGTGTCAAGTACCGCAAGCACTGTTATGGGAAGGATTGCTTCATCCTCATTCCCAAACGGAATGAGGATCGAAGCAGAGGCCGGGGTAAAGAAGGGGGCGGGGCTTCACCACATGACCGCCCCGCCCCCTAGAGGTTCTCTTCCGGAGCTCCGTACCTGAGAGCTCCCCCCCGACTAGAGCCCTGGGAAGGATACATTATTAATGAGTATAGTGCTATCCTGTCCTCATCATTTTATTTTATTTATATTCTAAAATGTTTAGGGCAAAATCAGATTTGACCTTAGAAATACTTTCTGTGCAAAGACTTCCATGTTTTTTAAAATGTTAAATTTGTACCATCCCGAAATCTTTCAGACAATATAAGGAAAACTTTAAACATCATATCATATTGTAAACAATATAATATCGAAGTGACCATATTGTCCCTAGAAATAGAGACGGCTTTCGATAGGTTAGAATCATTGTTTTTGAAGAAGACTTTATCAATAATGGGGTTTGGGGGAAATCTTTTGTAGGGCAATTGAAGCACTCTATGCAGGTCCCATTCATTTACGAGTGAATGGTTTCACTTCTGAGGATTTCTCATTAATGAGAGGGACATGGTAGGGTTGTCCCCTGTCTCCCCTCCTATTTGCTTTGGCCATGGAACCACTCGCTTTAATAATTAGAGACAACAAATTTATATCAGGGGTTAAAATCAATAAATTAGAGTATAAAGTCTGTCTCTTTGCAGACGATATGTCCTTGTATTTATCAAACCTCACTACATCGTTACTTGAAGATGAGAACGTTTTAAATCAATTTAAAGGTGTTTCTGGTTTACAGGTTAATTTAAATAAAACAGAATTATATCCGATTAATGTTACACCGAGTTCTAAATGATTTATAGAAGAACATTTTAGATATATGTCGATAACAGACTCCTGGTGACAACTGGGAGTCCAGATTCCATTGAATTTAAAGGATATCTTGAAAGTCAATCATATAAAATTTTTAAAGGAATCACTTCTACCCTGAAAAGGTGGGATAAACTCCCTTTAACATTGGCTGATAGAATTAATCTGATTAAAGCTTTTGCTTTCTCCAAACTTTTATTTTATTTTATGACCATACCAATTACAATAGCAGACACTTATTTTAAGCAGTGGCAATCTAAACTAAATAAATTTTTATGTGTTTTTCACAAACCAAGAATCAATTTTAAGGCAATGAAAATGGGAGGAATGGGTTTCCTAGATCTAAAGAGGTACTATGAGCCAGCTCAGTTATCACACCTAGTGATAATGCTTTCTCCCATGGCTACACCTGATAGGAAACAAATAGAACAAAGCTACACTTCATCTTTATCTTTACAAGATGTGAATAAAGCACAACATAGACCTACAAATATAAGTAAAGCGGAATATCTTTTAACTAAAATCCGTCTTTGTTGTCTTTGTACTTGGGCCAAAGATGGTTTCCCCCAGCATTAAATCCAGACGCTTTTATAAGATGGAAAGAAACCAATTTAACAAGAATATTGGATATCTCAAAAAAGGATATTATAATTGACAAGAATGAACTGGATCATGAAGCAGGCATCAAGCTACCCTGGCATCAATATATGCAATTACAGCATTTATTAATCTCCCCAATGTTTAAAGATCTTGGAGCAAGACCTCTTACCCCATTTGAAACTCTTATAAAAGCTGAGACTATCTCCTTTAAAGGCCTAATTTCTACATTGTATAATACAGGCCCCGGTCACACAGGAGGTTTAGGGCTGGAAGAGGGACGGATTGGGGACACAGCAAACGGGCGTGTTCACACCGCAACATCTGGGAAGCAGCACGTACCCGTCCCCGATCCAGCCCTTTAGGCCAAAAATGTGCATATTAAAAAAATCTAGAAAAAGGTAGGACCTACCTGAAACGGCGCAGCAAGCACGGCCTTGAGATCGCCGGCGTGCCCGTCTTCAGGAGCAATCGAGGCTCCCGGCTGAACTGCGCATGCGCACACATGCGCAGCCGGCTGCCTCGCTCTCCCTTCAGTGGCTCCCCCCCGGCATCTGATCGTGCTGGGGAGGAACTGTGTGGCGGCTCAGGGGATCTATCTCATCCCACTGCCGCATGTCTCTTTTGGTGCAGTTCTAAAAAGCCGCACTTTAACTGTGCTCCCCCCCCCGTGTGGCAGGGGCCACACTGGGACAAATTGACACTTATAAGTCATTTTCATACCAAAAACATTGGGAACAGGATTGCAATGCGGATATATCTAGCCAACAATGGCAGTCTATTTGGAAATCTTCAATTTTGCAGTCGCACTCTATAAATATTAAAATGCAATCATCTAAGATATTAACACGGTGCTATCTATCACTGCAGAAATTGCATTATATATATCCTTCTACGAGTTCCCTGAGCTGGAAGAGATATGGCTCTACAGCTTCCTTCTTCCACTGCTGGTGGTCATGTCCAAACATAGCTCAATTTTGGGATTTGATAATTGAGCATATTAACGCTATAACAGGATATAATCTTTCGAAAAAATGGAATTACTACTACTATCTTTGTGGGAAGATTGTGATTTGCAGTGGTCAAAAAAACATATTAATTGGTTTTTTACTAGCAGCAGCCAGAACCTCAGTAGCTGTTAAGTGGAAAAATAAACTACCCCCATTGATCTCTCTATGGTATAAGATCTGGCAATTTTATGTCATGGAGAAAATCGTTTATAAAAGCACTCAAACTAATAATTCAAAACAAAGTGCCCATTTTCTGGCAATTTGGTATTCATTGTTAGATTATATGATAATAAATTATAAAGTACCAATTAATGTTTTCCTATTGACCTGATATAGTTGTAAATCTGGTGTAAATCATACTACTCGTTTTTATGTTTAAAGAGTTTGTTACCCTTGGAATTCTAGTAATAGACTTATACTAGTAAGGAAATTTCAAACTGACTGTAAGTTGCAACTGATACATATCTTGTATATAGTGATATTGTATTAAGTGGGTTTTTTATGTTCAATAAAGTTATTTTAAAAATGTTAAATTTGTAGCTGCTTAACCCTATGCATTTGGCTGTTGCAAGAAAACACAAATTTTGAGGCCTGAATCCATCTAGGTTCCCGTAAGAACCAACTGCCACTTGAGAAAGGTGTTTTCAGTTGTGGAAGAGGCATGGGAGAAAAGGATTAAACACACCTGTCAGTCACTGATCTTTCTTTGATCTTCAAAGCAACCACCTAGGGCTGCATATTAGCATTTTAAAAACCATGATGGTCTTGATGTCTGTCTTTTGCATCAAGTCTGATTTGGCCCTTAAATCCTTCCTTCCCACAAGACTCAAGGTGGTTTGCAACATAATATTAAAAATACTTTGCAACAGTCCAGAGAGACCCACTATCCACACAGATAAAACTTGCCAGAATAACCCTACCAAATAGAAAACTGATGTCAGTCAAAAAACAAAAAGTACAATCAGCAAAACAGTATTAGGTATCCTAAAGGCTGGCAAGAAGGGAGCTTAGCATTAGGTCCTGCCTGGCAGCCAGGCTGGGGGGCAGGCAGGGACATGGGAGGGCAGCCATTTCTGGTGATTCCTAGAGATGACTGATGTCACTTCTGAATTTTTCCTGGAAGTGATGTCACACCATTGGCCTGACGGCCATTTGCTTTCCTCCTACCAACACTGCTCTGAGCAGAGTTGGGAAACAGGAGCTAGGGGTAGGGCAGCAACCTTGCTTGGCCTACATTCTCTGGAAGGCCATTCCATAATGTTTAGGCAATAGCAGAATATTTCCAGTTTCTAAGAGGCAAATCAACTGTAAAAAAGGGACAGTCAGAAGAGAACACTGGGCAGGTCTAAAATGCATACTTACACTTGCACTAGGTGAGACTGTCCATTATTTATCTAAGTAATAATTGTAAAACAGCTGAGTTCTGCAAATCATGTTCTAATATTCAAGCTTTTTGGATTGATAATGTGGACCAAGTATCTGAAATCACAAGCTGCAGATAGCCAGTGGATCCTGGGGTAATATTATGTTATCTGAAAAATGAAGTACATTATAGATTTGGGAATGGTTATGAATCTGCAACTGTGGCAATAAACTGGGAAAATAAAAGGCACCAACAAAATAAGAATGCTTTAATAGAATAGAGAAAATGACTACGTATGTGCACAAAGTTTGTCAGTTTTGGGGTGAACAAATTCTATGAACGATAGTATTTTTAATGTACTGGTACTCCAAATTCCAAGGTGGAATCTGCCCATATATATTCTTTAATATGCTATAAATGATGACAGGTAATCAAATTGTAAAATGAATATTATATATTTATTAAAATAGCTTGTTTAGCTTATCCATGGAAAACTTTATGCTTTCTAAGCTTATGTGACATAAATGCTTTGGACAAATATAAAGGCAGGTCGCTGCATCATTCTATATGTCTCAAGGCAGAGCATTTGATGTATTGAATTAACTTGTTCCTCAAATTCAAGTATTATAAACACCAGGGAGTTCGACCTATCTAAACCCATTGATTTTAAGAAGTTAAGAATGGTATTGGGTTTTCCATGGGAGCAGCCTTGTAGAAGACTAGGATGAGCAATCAAACGTGATAGCAAACCTATAATTAGGATTGCCAACAGGCCTGGGGGAAAACATCCCATTCCTTTAACAGAGACTTAATGTATGGAAAAGGCAGCTGAAGCTTTTCATGGCATGGAGGTAAATGACATCACCTAGTACACTATACCCAATTAACGCTTTGTTAAAGAGACAGATAATTTTTCCAGGAAGTTTGCAACACTACTGCTAATTGAAATTTGGGTTCAACCCAGTCACTTATAAATAGAACCAGCTTCTAATTTTGAAATCTAAAGGGGCAGGGGTGCCAACTGCACTTGCAGCTTTAATTTCCAGTTAGAAATTAGCATAATTTTAAAATAGAAATTTACATAATCCTTGGACTCTAATTAATTAATTAATTTGGTTTACTGCTTTTTATGGAAAATAACGAAATACTATTTTTCCCTCCATTTTAGAAGAAAGAGATAAAGTTTGTGATCCAGTGACAGAATTATATTCCTCTTGGCCAGATGATCAGAGCATCATAGGTAGGTCCTGACTGTCATACATTTTATGTTGCCTATTTTGTACAAGGGGATGTGGAATGGCATAGTATAGCCTGATCTTGTCAGCTCTCAGAAGCTATAATAATAAACAAAAAGAACTGTGTACCAACGCTGTATATAACATCCAAATATTCTTGTTATTTCAAGCAAATTAGTACACACTGTAATGCTGTATGCACATAAGGACTGTACCATACAGATAAATACACAAAATATCTTCTTCAAAGGATGTACAAAATGTGAGTATAGTAGTTCCAAGTCACACTATTAGGAACAACTCCTTTAGGTGTTCAAATTAAGTCCACAAAAATTCTTTCACCATACAGATCTTCCTTCTTTTGCTGACGTTTCCCATATGCTTTCTCAAAGAACAGATCTGATTAAATTTTGTTCCAGGTGGATACTCTGTAAACCAAAAAACAGAAATTACATATCTTTTCATACTGTGATCAGGCCTGTAGGTGCAAGAGTTTTTAATCTGAAAATCCACTTCACTTCTGTTTGCAATAACTGCTTCTGGTCATCTGTAGTGCTAAAATCTCTGTTCTCATATCAATAAATAATAAAGAGTCTCAGGGAATATGCATTATGATGATGAGAAATGAAATCGTTGGTCAGGGAGCTCTATGGGCTGATCTGATACATAATAAGTGTTGCAGGATCCTGGATTTAATAGGTCTCATACTACAGCCAATGTATAATTTTTGACATGGACATAAGATTCCACATATAGACCTCCTGCTGTTACAGTTATTGAATGAATTTAATCTGATCTGTACTCCACTATTTGGATCATAATACTCCCTAACAGTAAGAGCTAAATCACATGCTTTACATGAACCACATTTAAATTGTCCCATAGGACCTTCTATTTGTTTACGTATGTGTAAATCAGTCCTGATATCAGACATATTCCTGATTCTCTTAAAACCAACCCTAGGAGGATGGCTCACACCTGGAATATGGCTCACAATACGCCAGTGCTTTTTAATAGCTTTTTAAATGGACATAGCTAAATAAGAATAGTCTAATCATATAATACGGCTATTCTCACAATGCAATTTGCTCTCAAACAATACCTTTCTATCTATCCTGTCAACTCTCATTTTAGCTCTACTCAAAATCTGCAAGGATAACCTCTTTCTCTAAACCGCTGAGTAAAAGTTTGGCTTGTATTGACATAATCTGTAAAAATGTGCTTTCCTTTTAATTCTCAAATATTGGCTTTAAGGGAGGCTATTTTTTAAATGTGGAGGATGGTATGATGAATAATGTAAATATTGTTTACGTATGTGTAAATCAGTCCTGATATCAGACATATTCCTGATTCTCTTAAAACCAACCCTAGGAGGTAGTTCACAGCCTGGAATATGGCTCACAATACGCCAGTGCTTTTTAATAGCTTTTTAAATGGACATAGCTAAATAAGAATAGTCTAATCATATAATACGGCTATTCTCACAATGCAATTTGCTCTCAAACAATACCTTTCTATCTATCCTGTCAACTCTCATTTTAGCTCTACTCAAAATCTGCAAGGATAACCTCTTTCTCTAAACTGCTGAGTAAGAGTTTGGCTTGCATTGACATAATCTGTAAAAATGTGCTTTCCCTTTAATTCTCAAATATTGGCTTTAAGGGAGGCTATTTTTTAAATGTGGAGGATGGTATGATGAATAATGTAAATATGTATTTTTATCAACTAATTTTTTGTAATTGCGAACTGGCAACTGGCTTCTACTGTCATGGAAGACAATAGTGTCTAGAAAAGTAATAGAGTCTCTATCCTGTTGGAGAGAAAACTTTATACTAGAATGAATGGAGTTAATCCAGTTTAGAAACTCCTTTAAACTATTTTCCTTACACCAAACTACGAAAATATCATCTATAAAACACGTATAAATGAGGATCTCACTAAACAAAGGATTCTGTATAGGATTGCAAATAATTCTGACTAATCTAGCCATGAATAAACAAGCAATACTAGGATCAAATGGGCTGCCCGTTGCTACCCCCAAGTGTTTTTAAGTAAAATTGATCTTTAAACCTAAAATTCCCCCCCCCCCCAAGAATAATTTCTTTGAGGTCCATACGACAT
>NW_015165279.1:362389-398380 GCF_001447785.1 Gekko japonicus
CGGGAGAGGGACGGATCGGGGCCGTAGGAAATGGGCGCGATCCCACAGCAACATCTGGGAATTGTGCTGCGCCCGTTCCCAGCCCGTTCCCAATCCGCCCCTCCCGGCCAAACCCCGCAGCAAAAAAGGCCGCATCACTGCCGGCCGTGGGATCGCCGGCGCGTCTTTCCGCCGGGGCATCCCCGCCCCCCGGCCGTACTGCGTCTCTTCCTCCCCAGCATCTGATCGTGCCGGGGAGCAACAACACCGCGGCTCAGGGGATTGTGGGATCCCGGCACGGCGTCTCTTTTTTGGTGCGGCTTTTAAAAGCCGCACTTTGGCCAGTGTTTTCCCTGCCATGTGGCAGGGACCATGGTCAGCTTTATTTTGTTCTGATTGACAGTGGCTCTCCAGGGTCTCAGTTTTCACATTGCTTGCTACCTGTTCCTTTATTTGGAGGTGCTGGGTGGTGAACCTGGAACCTTCTGCATGTGAAATGGGTGGTCTGCCACTGAGCCAGGGCCTCTCCCCAATTTCTGTATAAATTTTAGAATAGAATCTTTATACATACCTACATACATACATACATACATACATGTGCATCTATATAATAATACTTGATTGCAATTTGATGGTATAAGTATTTACTTAATTTGAAACTATCAATAATCCACCTGCAAGAATCAGGTTTTATCAGTACCGAGTTGATTAAAAGCCATCCATATTATTATTAAACCAAATTACAAAAGAAGTAGTACCCTATTAATCAAACTTACAGTGGTTTGCTGTTGCCTCCTGGCTTTGTTAGGAATGGTATAGCCTCCACAACTTACATGTTAGAGGCAGTAACAAAAAGTCAAAGAGCACACTCATATTTCTGCTTTCTGCTGCTTATGTAATGTGCGAAATGAGAACTTTACCACTACGGTAGTGGCCAGAGTTTGTGGCTAACATTACTATATAGCAGTACCGTGTGCACTGGTAGCACTACATACATTAATAATGTGTGCATACTTCCTTGCATGGTCCCATGGGATTCATATGCTTGTCCTTCATGTGCACATTAAAAAACACCAGCAATTCAAAGCATGGGTGTACCTCCACATCTGCTTTTCTGACGCTTCTTATAACATTCAAGGCTATCCTCAGAGGAATCTAGAACGTGCTAAGAGTTGTATCCTATCCTCTGCTCAACTAATGGCAGGATCTTCCCCTGATGCAAGAGGCTTTTCTGAAGGTAGGAGAGCCTCTTACGTCTAAGGAAGGCTCCCTCCTCTACCAGAAAATGACATGGTCATTAACTCAATGTAGTGGTAGGATACAACTCTTTACATGTAGCGTAAGTTACTGTCCTGGACTCTTAATGTCATGTACATGATGTATATTGTAATTAACAGCATGGATCAGGATACAGACTGGTATTAGCTTACTATAATGCTAAATAAAAATTTAATAGATTTTTAATATATCTAAACATTGCCACAAGTTTCTGTCAAGAACAGTGAAGGAATAATAAGAAGCAGTGGTTTTTAGTAGTTTCACAGTACATTTACAGTTAATAGACAAGTTGGACAAGTTTCATCATTAAATTCTTTCTTTCCCTGGAAACCCATAAGTGGAATCTTTCTTGGATAATTTAAAGCTAGCAAATTGTGCCAAGAGGGGATTGGCCTATGTATCCCTTCACGACCCTCTGAAGCCAGTAATTTTATGTGTTTCCCACAGAAATCAAGTTTCATAACGCTAACTGAGGGCATGGTCCAAAGTTTGGTGGGCCCTAGTGCATTTGCAAAGCTCTGCGTATGTAGAGACTTCTTTATGATGCTGTATGTTGGAAAACCTTTTACTGTCTTTGCAGGCTTGTTTATTACATATTTGATACATTCCACAGTTCTTGGGTCAAGAAACCTATTCCATGCACAGAATACTTTGTGTAGACCAGAGAGAGTTGTATTCCAAAGAGAGCCATATACTAAGTTGCAACTTCCTATGTTGTATATGTAACCACTTATTGTGTCAGCCATTTGTAATATTCTGTTACATAATTAGGATAACTTTACCTCTGCACACTTTGGTAATTTACCACCGGCTAATGGTCATCTATATTTAACCAATGTAAAATGGCATATTCTTTCTGACAGAAATTTCCAATGCTGATGGAACACGATACATTGGGGGAAGCCTGTACACAGAACTGCCACCAGTTACTGATGATGACAGTAGCATGGGCAGTGGTTCAGCAAATGACAGAGGAACAACAGATCCCAATGTTATTACATCTGGTATCTTCCACACCAGCTTTAATGAAGGCGCTACTCAGTTTCCATATGGTGTTCATCCTACAGGTATAACTGAGATTTATTTATTTATTTCCTTCATGTATAAGCATGCATTTCTCCCCAGTGAGACCCAAAGTGGCTGACTTCATTCCTCCGTTTTATCCCCACAAATATCCTGCAAAGTAGGTTAGGCTGAGAGCGTGTGCAAGATCACCCAATGAGCTTCAGTAGCAGAGTGGGGATTTGAATGTGGGTTTCCCATGTCCTAGTCCCATATACGTACCACTATGCCACAAAATTAATTAAACAGTGGGGGCCTGCAAGGACTTGTGAGGGGCATCCAGGTTTCCACTCCCCCACTTTTTCCTCTTTCCCTTCCCTGAAAGTCTCCATAGTCTTCTCTTCTTCCAACTCACCAGCTAACTTACCTTTATCTGTACCCCTGTCTTCAGGTTTTTCCCCCCTTTCCTACCCCTTGCAGCCTCTACCCAGGAAAATTGTGGCCCAGTTGTGCGGCACAGACCATCAGGCTGGGCCCAGTTATGCAGTTAACGAACCTGCAAGGATGGAGGAGAGACTCATTTTGTTCTGTATCCCCTTCCCCAAACTATTGCCTCTTTCACCCCTCTTGGCAACCTCCATATCCTTACCTTTCCTTGCTTCCTTCTCACCTTCTGACCCACCCACCCACCTATCTACCTACCTACCTACCTTTTATCTACCACCAATCTTCAGATATATTTATTATTTCTATCCACCTTTTTCCCCAAATGGGGCCCCAAAGCAGCTTACATCATTCTCCATTTCTCCATTTTATCCTCACAGCAATACTGTGAGGTAAGTTTGAGTGATAATGTCATCCCGTGAGCTTTCATGGCAGAGTGGCGATTCTAACTTGAGTCTTCCAGATCCTAATCTGAAACGCTAACCATTACTCCACACTGGCTTTTGTGGGGTGGCTGCTGTTGAAAGTAGTAAGCTGCCAAGCCTGGGTGAGTCATACAAGTTCCCAAGTAGTTGCTGCCAGGCTTGGCCCTGATGAGTCCCCCTCAAAGGCCAAAACAGACCTGGAAAGAGCCGTGCCCTCTCACCCTCCCTTTTATTGATAGAAACCAAAGCTAGACGAGTGTATGGTTGTCTAACAATGGATGCTGAGGGCATTTTTTTAAAGTTACAAGCACAGCTTTTATTATTCTGGGGGTTTTAACCCCTCCAATTTTTTTTTTTTAAGATTTCAGATTTTTCTGCAAACTTGGGGTATTTTTAAGTCTTGTAGAAAGATCTGCCATGTCTGTTCATGGTTCCACTTTCTGGATTCAAGTATCCACAGATTTGGTCTTGTTGAGAATTAGACATATTGATGATGTGAATAGCACCATTCCTTTCTGTATTAACATAAACAAATGAAGTTGAAGTCATCTGGTCCAAACTGTTAGTCCCACTAGCCCAGCAATGACAAATTCTAATACTGTTTTGCAAGGATAAGCGTTTTTAAGCTGCCAGAAGACTTCTGGTTCTCAAACTTATTACTGTCTATCAATGGTTTTCTGAAGTGTCATGCAGAAGTTTTTCTCAGTTCTCCTACTTGTGACTCTAACTTGTTAAACTCACTTAAAAGTGCTCAACATTTTCTACATTATCTGCCTGGGTTTTTTTTAAGGCCAGCAGCCTTAAGATAATCCTCTTTACCTCCTCATTCCCCAGGCCTCATTTAAAGTAGTGTGGTACATCACACATGCCAGTCACAAAGTCTGATGAGATACAGCTAATTTTTCAGGGCAACCAAAATGATATCTGAATTCTTGCAAACTAATGTAAAATTGAAAGAGTTCAGGAACCTTTCTAGGATATATGTGGCTTGCTGCAGGAGCAGTGAAGAGTTGAGGGTGCTTTCCACATGGGGACAGCAGTGGTAACAGGGCATCCACATGGCAAGTTTCCTCACGTTTTCCCTGCCCCAGTCCCCTGGCAGTAGTTACCACCATCTGTACCACTGGGGATTTTCCATTAGGAAACCCCTGGCAACCGAATATCATTATAACATTATCATAATCTGTATATCATTGCAGAAATCTAAATCTATATAAATATAAATATCTACATTGAAAAAGGCTAATTTAATTTTTTTAATTTTTAAAAAATTAAAGCTAGGAATTCCGGGAACCTCATATGCAGATTGTTATAATGTTATAACAATATTAACTGACATGGTCAAAGCGATGGTATTCCCAGTAGTCATGTATGGCTGCGAGAGTTGGACTATAAGGAAGGCCGAGCGCCGAAGAATAGATTCTTTTGAACTATGGTGCTGGAGAAGACTCTTGAGAGTCCCTTGGACTGCAAGAAGATCAAATCAGTCAATCCTAAAAGAAATCAACCCTGACTGTTCCCTGGAAGGCCAGATAATGAAACTGAAGCTCAAATACTTTGGCCACCCAATGAGAAGGGAGCACTCACTGGAGAAGACCCTGATGTTGGGAAAGATTGAAGGTCAAAGAAGACGGGGACGGCAAAGGATGAGATGGTTAGACAGTGTCATAGATGCAACGAACATGAAGTTGAGCAAACTTCAGAGGACGGCGGAAGACAGGAGGGCCTGGCGAGATCTTGTCCATGGGTTCGCGAAGAGTCGGACTCGACTGTGCGACTGAACAACAACAACAAAACCACAGTTTTGTGCCCACACCGGAACCACCCAGGCTTCTCAGTAAAGCAGGTTTGAGAAAGAAAAGCTGGGGGAAACCCAGGAAGAGCATGAATGCACCATGATGATGTGGGGAAGCGGGAAAAGAACTGCACTGCTGAAGGGCATTGATCCGGTAGTAAATAACCCATGTAAAACATTCCTGGGTGGGCAGGTGACAGCAGTGAGGCAGTGGATTTACTGATTTTTGATCCTGACAAACAGCTCTGAAATATAGTTTTTCCCCCTGTACTTTGAGCTTAAATCATGATTCTTATTCTAAATTACATTTAGCACAAAGTATCATATATGAATTGAATGTTGATTTTCCCATAGTTTGTGTGATGGCTCAGGAAATGAAAAGATTACAAGTAATTATTTCTATTTATTATGCAGATGAGTCTCACCTACAGAGCCCTGATGATCCAGAGGACCACAATGTAAATCATGATAATGAAGACCAAAATCCTAATAAGGGTAATATAGTACACTTTCAATATCTTACTAAAGCATCTTTTAGTGTTTGACCGATATTCAGAGATGCTGTGTAAGGATGCTGGAACACAGGCTGGTCTGGCTCATATGCTGTTAGCTGGTTGGAAACAGGGAGCTGACTTTTTAGTAATTCATTTGACTGTTTCTTGACCTGTTCATAGCTGTTCAGCAGTTTGCTTCACTATATTCTTTCCTGACAGATAGATTCAGGTGAGTAGCCGTGTTGGTCTGAAGCAATAGAACAAAGTTTGTGTCCAGTGGCACCTTTTAAGACCAACAAAGTTTAATTCTGGGTGTAAGCTTTTGTGTGCATGCATGTGAAAGCTTATACCCAGAATTAAACTTCGTTGGTCTTAAAGGTGCCACTGGACTCAAATTTTGCTGTATTCCTTCATAACAATGTATAATAGTGCAATCAGCTTTTCACACATGCATCCCCATAGAGTTTTATTCCCACCTTCGTTTCTGTGTGACTGCTTTTTAAAAGATCAGTAATGGTTATAGCAAATGTGCAAACTATCATTTTGACAATCTATTGTATGTTCGACTAGTTCCACTGAGTTCCAAGCTTTCACTGTTTTAAAAAAGTAAGTCTCTAGCCATTTTCACTGTAGAGATACACGGGAAAAGATGGACCCTTCAATAAAAAGGGCTGAAGTCTTACTTTTTTTGGAGGTTTTTTTGGAGGTTGGGGTAATGGCCGTTGAGGCAGCAAAAAAATGCAAGGAAAGTAGCATCTGATTGTTAAGAGTGCATTAAGATGAAAATTTTGAATAAGTGCTATGGTTGTTTTTTTTTAATGGCCGTTTGGTGTGTGTTTAAGTAGTTCATATCAATGTTAATGGCTGCCAATCTGTTTGAATTGGCAGCATCTTTGTGCTTACACAGTTTTGCAAAAAACCTGATGCAAACCTGTTCAACTGCTGTTTGCAGTCGTTCGGCATAAACTGAACAGATCAGTTGGGCTGCTCACATCTAATCGACACCTTCGAACACAGGAAGTTCGACTGTCGAACATGTTTGGGATGAAATTCTTGGCATCCATTCAGAAATGATATTGTTTCTAATTGTTCAGATATGCAAACAAGTGTTTTTGGAATGGTTAAACTAGAATTGAATCCTGGGGATGATCACTAGGTGATGTGTATGTACATTATTTACCCATCCCACCAGCATATCAAATCATCTGCTGTTAGTCCTTATGTATGATAATTCTGCCTAGGAGAAGGAAATGGGGAATCTTATGGGCATGATGTTTACACTGTGTGATATTTTATATATGGTGGTGATAGGGTCTGTGTATGCCTGAGACTAACTCAGTAAAACTGCCCTAAGCAGACAATAGTTTCTTATCCAAGTTTGGATAATCATTTATACTCTATTGCCTGAATTTTTTCTGGAATATTTTTCCTTAGAAAATTAATGCATGAGTATTAATGTATTCCTGAAGAGCAAAAACACCATACTATATACCTGGCTCTGATTAGTAGGTCTTGCAAGATAGTCCAACTGTGCTTATAGATCCATTTTTTTACTCAGTGTAGAGTATATTGTCAACATTTTTTATAAAAAGATTTTAAGGATGATTTTATGGTTGTGTGTGTGATTTTGAGGAAATTATCAAGATCATCACAACATATATGCACCATCACAATATATACACACCCACACCAGTTCAGTTTGAGATTTTGTGATATGACTATGTGTGTTTGTGTAATTATACAGAGGCATATAGATATATGCATGTTCTCAGAACCATTGTCAAGGAGATGTTTATATTTTTCCTAATAATCATTTTAATATGAATTATTACTTTTAGAGGCATCTTTATGCAATGGCCAAACCTGCCATTTAAATTTGGCTATTTTCCTCTATCATGGAAATGTGTTCCTATTTATCCCTTGCATTGTTTGGTTACATTGTACCTTTCTTGAGAAACTGTTTTGAGGATTATTCTTAGACTTCCTTTTAGAAGTCTTGATGCATTAGTAGTATTAATGGAGTAGACTATTTGTGTTACCTGCATGGACATTTCTTTGAATGGTATCGCAGACTAAGACAGCTTGCCCTGCTTTCTTAAACATGAAAATATAATTTCATTCTAAACTATTTACGTGATGTGATGTTGAGGAAAAATTGTAATTGGAAGCAGAAAATGTGACGGTGGTCACATTCCTGTATGTGGTCTGTATCTAACATGGAAATAATAGAGAGAGAGAGAGATGCCATCAGCTGCACCAGGAATATATAAGGATGGTGAAATGATGGTTTGATATACAGATGTGCAAAAACTCTTTTCTTCCTTATATGGACATTTCTGCCTTCATATATGCTGACATCAGATTTTGAGACACTGATCCCTAAAAGCAAATATAACTGTTGTCTATCGAAAGTGTATTATTTACAGTTGTATGGCAGATCGAAAACAGACAGCAGTTCATATTGGTATCATTGCTAAACATTGTATGCAGCATTGGCTTAACTACATTAAAACTTGTTGATTTGTGGGGAGGGAGATTCTGGAAACCCAACATTATAAAGATACATGGCATCTGCAATTTGTATTCTTGGTTTGCTCGGTTTTTGCAAATATAGGAACTACACAAATTAGATATTCAAATGAAATTTTTGAGGAAGGCTGGCAAACTCATAAATTAGATATGGCAACCATTAAAAGGGCAAACTTATGGTCAGTTGTAGAGGGTTAATTGGCAAAACCACTTTTTAAAAAATCTAATTTGTATTCTGAATGTGGTCCTTAGCTGTAAGCAACAAATTATTCCTTATACATTATGTGGATCATTAAAGCTATTTTAAATAGTAAGTACTACAGCTGCAGTTGCCAATTCTGGCTTAGAAAATTCCTTGAGATTGTCTCAGTGGAGGGGAGAATTGAGAGGGGAGGAGGTCAGCACGGGCTGCTATTTCCTTCAGGGAAATGATCTCTGTAGTCTTGAGATCAGTTGTAATTTGGGGAGCACTCTAGGCCCAAGAGGTTGAAGTTGGTAACCCAAACTGCAGCTACTTGATCTACATGCTTGGCCTTTTCTCCCCAAATCTGTTCAGTACCTAGATCCAGGGTCATCATTATCCTGTGGATTAGTGCCAATGTGGTGGTACAATCAATTTTTTTAACTCAGTCTCCCTCTAAGCTTTGTTCTGCTTTGGGTGCACTCGTGTTGCTTTTGTGTTGGTACAACACTTGGATATTATAAGGTACTTCTCATGCTTAATATTTCCGTCTTGGCAATTGCTGTTTTGCCAATTACCTAGATTTTAAACAAGCATCCAATATGCCCCGTAGTATATTGTATGTACAGTTTCTGTACCATTATTTTTCTTTCATGCCAACTTCTCCACCAGATTTAATTATATTCCAAGGCTAAGTCTTAAGCTGGGAAGGGGTCTTTATGAGCCACTTCACTATGCTGGTTGCTTTCCTGGGAATGAATGTACCTGCACTTTATCTCACCGTTTATGGCTGATATCAGAACATAATGAATATGATTGTATTGGAGAACATCCACAGAAGTTGTTAACATTTCAGGCTAGGTGCAGGATACATTTAATTCCTTATGCATGTTTTGGGAGTTCAAAGCTGACAACTAAGAATTACTTTTCTTTGAATAAATGGCAAGTAGTCTTCAGAAAAATATTTGCGGATTTTTATAGCATGAATTTCTTATCCCACTCCTCTGCCTTTCATTCCATTTGTTAAAATGGAAAGTTTCAGTTTCATTCCCCCCCCCCCATGAGATCTTCCTCTTCTCATTGAAGTGTTCCTCTTCTCAACAATTTCCTCTTTCTGGATTGTTGCTTCTTTTCCTGTTATCACTGAGATCCTTTCCATTAGATTTACATCTCCTCATCTTTTGGTGATGTAAATGAATGGATGAAAAAAGGACTAGTGATAGCACTAGACCTTTTCCTCTGCATTGCCACAAGGAGAGGACCAAGACCCACCCCATTATGGGATATATTTATCAGAAGATCTCAAATTCCTATTTATTTATAATATTATGGGAAAAAGCAATAATCCTTTAACCATGACAGATTTAGACTCATATGAGAAGCAAAAAGATTCATCCGAAGAACTAGAAGAACCTGGAAATGAAGGGGACAAATACGATGGCGGGGAACAACTTTATCCTGGTTCTCCTGGTTCTAGTAAGCATAATTCTTTTTACTGAGGTACTCCTGAAAGTGGCTATATCTCTAGTTAATAGGCTCTGATTATTTGCTGTTTACTTACTTATGTTCCCCAAACCTGTTCAGCCTTTGAATATTTATTTGCACTTAAATTGTACAATTCCTTTCATGAGTCCTTCCTGGTTTTGCTGCAGGAGCTGATTCATCTCTTTGTTCTCATCCTGGGATAGCTCAATTTTCAGGCTACATTGAATAAAAACAAGACCACTAATTCCATTCAGGAACACTGAGCGTGAACCTTGCCTCTGAACTAGTGGAGAGTGGTGACAGAAGATAATTTATTGACATTGGTGGCACAGCATGTATTCAGTATGTTAGTTATTCTGCCATCCTTACAGATAATGAGGTATCAAGATATGGGATTAATCATGAAAACTCTACACAAGTTCAACAAGTTCCTGGAGATTCCTTTTTGTTGTGGCAGTCTGAAGAACATCAGGGAGTGGGCAGCACAACATCCAGCAAGGATAATAATCTTACCTGAATTCTAATCAGTGCAGTGTCAAACATCTGGGCCAAGAGACCAGTTGTCATCAAGATAGGAAATTATTGCCAGTTTTCCTCACATCTCCTGGGAAAACAGGACTCAGACAAACACTTCTGAGGCTGAGTCATCCAACCATTTGCAACAAGAGAACTTGTGCTCATGCCCCGTTAACAAGAAACGAAGCTAGTGTTTGATTGTCAGTGTCACACATAAAATATTGCTCACGTTGGCTTTCAACACATCCCTGTCAGTAAGGTTTTTCAAGCACTTGCAGTAACACTGCATGTTCTGTTGGTACTGGTAGCCTCGAGTTCTGATATCTGTGTGTGTGCACAGCAAGTAAACTGCACTTGAAGGCGTTAGGCAACTTGGCTGAATTATTTCACTGCCATTCTATTGCTTTATTCCAGTATAACAATGCCTCTGAGCCAGAAGGCCTTGACTTGCTTGGCTTCTCATAGTGGTTTCTGGAAAAGGTGTACTTGCATAAGGTGCAAACTTTTATTTTCTCTTTCCATTTGCTTCCATTGGAGACTGGAATTAAAGGATTGTGGTCAGTCCAAATGCTTTTTTAAAAATTATGCTGTGGCTGACCATCTTTTCTTTAAAATTGTCAGCGTGGAGCCTGCCTATAAAAGCTGCATGTGAAACAGATAACTGACTGCACAACTAAAATAAAATCTTTACTATAGAATGCAGTTTCAGTAAGCATTTCTTAATGATTTCCCCAAGGAAAAAGAGAAAAAAACCACTTCTATACAATTCTTTACTTCTAGCAGTTCGAAAGCAAGAAATTGCAAGTACATAAATAGGTACCACTTTGGTGGGAAGGTAACAGCGTTCCATGCGCCTTGGTGTTTAGTCATGCCGGCCACATGACCACAGAAACGTCTTCGGACAGTGCTGGCTCTTCGGCTTTGAAACGGACTCGACTGACTTTCAAGCAAGGGAACCTTTACCTTTACCTTTTTATACAGTGACTTGCCTTGCATATGCTTCCTCGCATTTGCTCTGTCATTTATTTCAATAATAGGTTTTTAGTCATAGCTCTTCCCCTTTTAGTTCTGTGGCTCTCCTTCTTTAGCCTGCAGTTAAATCTTCATAGCTATATATATCTGAGAACTGTCACAAAAGCTTGTTGACATGAAATCATTATCTTGTCAAACATTCATTACTGCAATTCCCAGGCATTGTTGAATCCAGAATGGTGTTGTTTTTATCTTTCTTCATTACTCAGATAATTTTATTCCTCCGTGGTTTGGTTCAGTAGTGTTCTGATAATTTCCTGTCACGTAGCTACTGCTGAACAAAAACTGAAATCAGTGGATAGTTTCTGAAGGCATCCTTTAGTCTTTAATTCCTTTTAGTATTCTTCCATTAAAAATTTGGTTTCTTTTGGAACTAGAAAACAGTGATATTTGCAAACTACCATACAGACTCAAGGTTTTTATTTAATTCTCCCTCTTTAAGAATTCTAGGCTCTACCAGCCATAACAGTCTTACTAAAGCAAATCCAGACTCTAATCAGGAAAAAAATAGCTGCCAACAAAATAGTTCCCTTACTGTCCGTGTTCCTTCTAAGATGTGCATGTGAGCAGCTGCTCATTAACACAGGAAGCCCCTCTGAGCAACAGTCTTGAGCTACATATGGCCTTCCACTGCCCATTTCCCATTTTAAGATTACAGCAGTTAGATTCTGCTCAGGAAGTGATCTGCTCCGCTTGGGGTGGGGGAATTTAGAAGGGAACATTGCTTGCAGTGCTTTATGAGCAGCGAAAGGGACAGAAAATGGGCAAAAATGTCTTGAATGGACAAATTGTTGGTTATCCTTACACATATATCTTTGTCAAGAAAAGATCATCCTTTGTATAGGACCATAATAAAGAGAGATGTTCTGTTGGCAAAAGTCATCAGTAGGGTTGCCAGCCTTCAGGTGGGGCCTGGAGATCTCCTGCTCTTACAATTGAAGACAACAGAGATCAGTTCCCCTGGAGAAAATGGCTGCTTTGGAGGATGGACTCTCTGTAGCATTGTAGCCCGCTGCTGTCCCTCACCTCCCCAAACCCCGACCTCTCTAGGCTGTACTCCCCCAAATCTCCAGGTATTTCCCAACTCAGAGCTGGCAACCCTAGTCATCAACCTTCTGACAAACAAACCTTTTGACACAGTTGTATCATCAGGCTTTTTGGCAAATGATAGCATGGTTAGTAAGATGGTATGAAGCAGGCTTTGGGTTCTCTGTTAGGATACTTGACTTCAAGCTCTACACCCCAGTTTAGTAAATCAGGCAAAAGTACTTTTATTATCAAAGAAAAGGCAAGGGAACCTTGATTAACAATAATTAGATGAACAAAGGAAAATTTAATGTCCTTCAATGGTTGCCAAAATACAAATAGTCATTAAAATCAGCTGAAACTTACTCAAACTCCAAAAGATAGGAAATATCCTGCCCAAAAGACACGTGCTTCCTTTCTGCCCCACCTTTTTGGCTTTTATCCTCAGAAGGATCTGTTAAGATGCTACCCTTCCCTCTAGCCAGTCTAGCTGTTTAATTAAGATATCTCAGCTGTGCAGCACTTGGGAAGCTAAGAACCGGGCAGTTCCTGCAATGACTGGCAAGGTCAATCCTCCCCCTCCTGTCCTCATTCAGTTCTTCAGAGTTGCTGTTTTACATACAAGCTGGTCTCTTCCTTACAAAGATATTTAAGGGGATTATATCTGTTTATAAGTCTACAAGTCTAAACAGTCTACCCAGATCACTATCATTAAAAGTGATTGTAAGCCTAAGAAATAAATGAAAATGTTGTGGGAGGTGGTAGAAAGTTTCTATGGGAAACTTAACACGGTCACAACGGATTTGATCTTACAAGACGTGCAGAAGTCTCTACATCAGAAATTCTCAAATTAGCAACCCTTCTTGGGTGGGACACAAATGAAATCAAGGAACAATATGTTTCAACAACTAGTAAGGAAACAGATAATTTTTTTTTTTACAGATTCTCACCTTGCATCTCTCTTCAGAAAACAAGCGGGCTCCTTAGCAATCTATTAGAAGGTAAAAAATGCCTTCAAAAACAGAATTTCCACTACTGGAGAAATAATTTTCATAATGACAAGCAAAACAGGTTCAGTTGCCAGTAACTAAACTTTGAAGGATTGCTGTCCAATTGTTAAATATTAATGGCGTGATAAATGCTTTAAAATTTACAAGACGTTTTGTGCCAACTTTGTAACTTTTTCTCCTGTTATCTGAAGAAGTGTTTTGGCTTGTGATAAAGGCTACAGATGAAATGAGGAACTTTGGGCGCCTTTTCCTGTTGCCAAGTTTGCCAGGTCTCTAGCTGCAGAGTTGCCAAATTTGCTGGGTCTCTAGCTGCAGAGGTGCACAGCAGAGGCGAGATTGTCGGACTTCAAGGCTAGATGTATAATTGCTGCTGAGCTGACTAGCTGCTTTTTCTGTGAAGTTTTTATTTTGGTTGATGATTGGTTGCAACATTATATGTACATTTACTGAGCTGATTAGCTGCCATTTTTCAAGAAGTAATAAGTATTTTTTATATAACATAAAAAACAGGTGCAGGATGGCATGAATTTATAAGCTTCGCAGGGATTTAAAACTAATTTCATGCCTAGGATATTAAAAAAACTTTCTAAAGATGGACAAGAGTTTTGGCAGTATTTCTAGTCTTTCTTCAGTGACAAAACAATACATCTATTCTCTATTTTATCTTTTGTCTCTTAAGTAGTGTGTAATGTTGGCATAGTTTTCTCTTTCTTTTGATGGTATGATGGACAGAATACTAATCTGCAAGATAAAAGCAGTTGCTATAAATTTTATGTACTTCACTGTAAATCCTCAAGATCCAAATACGTGCGAGGTATACCAACTGTGAATAGCATCATGGAGGCATTGTAGGCACCGTTGCTCCTTAAAACACAAGTGCACATGAACCCAATTGCAGCCCTAAAATGAAATTATTCACATTTGATGTATCTCTTGGGTGTTCACATCTAAGTACAAAAAAGATTGTAGGGACCAATAAGGGTACCAGAATTTAAGCAAAGGGAAAAAACCTCCAAAATTGCTAACTTTACCTCTTATTACAGTTTATTTGGCATTCTTACATTGTTTTTGGCTTTATGTTGTTCATGTCAGAGCATGCTCCTTTTCCATGCACTAAGCTATCTTTTGCATTTAGATTTTTAAAAGTTCCTCTATAGATTTTGGTAAATTTCCCATTGTTTCCAAAACAACAGATCAGATTCCTGTGAGAAGTTGTTGCCAAGAAGTGCTCTTGGAACCAACCCTACTTTCTTGAATTAAGAGCGAAACTCATGGATGTTAAAGCTCTTTCTCCTTTCCTCATACTGTTGACATACCAGCTGGTTTATGTAGGAAGTTGTTGACGGACAGTAGTTTAGTTAGGAAATGTTAGTTCAACAAATAAAATGATCTCAGCTCATTGAGCCATTGTCTGAACAGCTGCCAGCCCTCATGATGGTTCGCATGAGGAAACCTCTACCCAAGATCATTGGATTTACTCCAGGCAGTGGCCCAGTATTGGTTACAAGGAGGTGCAACAGCCCTCTGAACCAACTTCGGGCAAAACATTTAAGTGTTAATTATTATATCTTATAAAAAATACTGCGTGAATAAGAAGACCAAAATAAAAACTTCACAGTGACATCAGAAATAGCAAAGTAACTGTGAAAGGCATTACCTCACCTCATTATATGTATTTTTAAAGAGGAAAAACTTGCTCTGTTCATGAGACATTTAGACTTCTTGGTGGTAGCTGTCTGATTAATTCTAAATCAATATGTAGAATCATAGATTTGGAAGGGACCACCAGGGTCATCTAGTCCAGTCCTCTGCACAATGCAGGAAATTTACAAATACCTTCCCCACACCCCCAGTGACCCCTGTTCCATGCACAGAAGACGATACTGTGTTAGGCATTTTCATTGGGAATGTCTATTGTGAAATTTCCATGTACTTGATAGGTATTTTTTGTTCTACTTTGGCTTCTTTTGCATGAGATGCAGGTATTTCAGGTCATATTTTACCTCTGCTAGAAACATACTGAACATACAGTGTCTATGGCTTGATAGTACATAGAACAGTATTGAGGCTAGGAATAGAAACTGTTTAACATCCTTCAGTTAATCATGTCAAGTATGTATTAGCATGATGTAGTTTGAGGTCAGACTCAAATTATGTTCCAACCTCAAAGGGATGGTGGTTAATGTATGTTTTGTGGTGGCAGCGTAAGCTGTTCTTTTGATTTAACAAGAGACACTAAGTTATACTGACTGTTGATGAAATTGTTAGGTTTTCTTCATGATTATTTGTTTGATTTTCTCTCATGAAGATTAAAACACAATTCACTGGTATTGGTCAGGATACTTGTACTCATTTGGCACTGTTTGTGCTCCAGTAGTTCTTACTATACCTGCTACTATTGGGAAAGCATGGTATCAGCGGATTGAAAGTTAGTGATATTGTTCTACAAATAATAAATGTCACTATAATTCTTCTATATCAGTGCAACTCAAACTCTGCTCAGGAATTCACTTGCAATGAACATGTATATGCGAACTGCCCATTAAAATATCAGCAGAATATACAGGGTTTCTCTCCTCTTTCTGATAAATTCTTGAAATAGATTGATGAGCAATGTCAGTTATTCGTCAATATAAATCCAATCATTGTTACAACAGCTGTGGTCTCCAGCAGTGATGTCAAACATGAAGACTCAACCCGTGACTCATTGATACATGTTGTACACTCTGGATGGGACAATGAAGTCAGATACTCAGCAAATGACACAAGGGATGGTACGCTACCTGGAACTGTTCCTCCAGGTGATGGTGAACATTATTCTACAGGTACCAGTATAAGCATATAAGCATGATCTTGAAAGTACTGCCTGCTTCAGAAAAGAATAAAATAGAGTATGTTTTTTAAAGTATTGAATTATAAAACTTAAGCATTGGAAGCACTGTCTAGTTCTTATTGCTACTACATCTGCAATTAATATAGTTTATTTTTTTAAAAAAGGAGTGGATGCTAAAATGCACATTTGAAGGCATTAATTCCAGATGCATTCTGCTTCATTTACCAAAACCATGAAACCAAAAGCTCAAGTATTTTGGTTTTGACTAAGCAAGAGTGAATCATAAAGTACCAGCCTGAATTGATTTTGGTCACAGAACACTGTTGTAGGTTGCAGAAGTTCCAAACTACCATGTCATCTGTGCCCAACCATATTTTAAAAGTGCTTTCATATGTCACAAGATCACAAGATTTAACCTCCTTGCTAAACTCACAGTCACTCTGGCTAGTTTTAAATGTGACATGAAATGTATGTGCTGGATACACACTTGGAAGTCACTCTGGAAAAAAAGGATGAGTTATTTCTTGGAGCCAATTAAATTACCATTCAGTGTTTTACATGAAACAAATGCTTTCAGTCGCATGTAAATTGGTACTACATCCATATTTAGGAGGCAGAGAGTTTGTGCAATGTCAATTTGTGATACCTTTCCACATTTAAAAAAAAATCAAATTACTATATGAAAGCATCAGTGCATAGATTTATTGAACATTAGGGCATTAGTTTAGCATTAAGATTAAAGTTAAGATTAGAATATGACAGATTAATAAATTCTACTTCCTCATAATAATTTCCATGACATTTTCTGCTTTCTTTACACATGGTGGCTTTTCGGCATTTTCTTTCATGGATGGAGAACTACCTTACTTTCCTTGTGTTCTTGGTGTTTTATGTTGGGTGCCGGTTACAGTATTTATCTAAGGCATGTTCTCTGGAACTTCTTTGACAATCATCATAATGTTTCACACATTATGTTCTCTGCTGAATGTTGGGAAAAGAGTTGACTCTGAAGGATATATCTGGTGCTAAGGTGGTGGTACCTCAAGATCTTTCTTTCTTAATTTCTTTGGTAAACAGCAACACCTTTAAAGCCAAATAAGGCTACACCTGTTGAAATGGCTCCACCCCAACTGTAACACAAAACGCCAACCAAAATAAGTGTGAGCTGAAGGAGGAATTCTGGATTATCTATCCAAAATTTGTGGCCTAGTGCCTGAAACAAAGCCATGAAGCCATGAAGTACAGTGTCAAAGTAAAAGAAGAAAGGGAAGATAAACAAGAGAATATTTATGGACTTTTAAGATGCGTAAATCCAAATTGTACACAGCCTTGACATCTATCAGATACTTTGACAGGTGAATTAGGGGTGTAAGCTGTTGACCCTTGGTTTCTGACTATGTTACCTTTACATTCACTTCATGTGTTGCTACTGATCTCTGGGCACTGTTGGGAAAATCAGCAACTTCTGGAAACTGAAATGATAATGAGACATTGTGGAATCCAATAATGCTTTCCAAAATATTATCTACGCACATTCTCCTTTTCCTATGAGCATAAATGAAAAAGCAACCCATGTATACTTTTTACAAGATAAAGAGAACAATTAAGTTGATTGCTCTACAGGCAAAATACTGGAACTGATTAAAAACATCATTGTAACAGCTGTGTCGTCCAGTGGTAATTTCCTCACACAGAAAGTATCAACTCTGCATTCACAAGATGGTGTTCATTCTGGATTGGAAGCTGAAGCCTCATTTCCTACAAACACGACCTCAGATGATTCGCATCTAGGACTTGTTCCTTCAGATGAAAAACAAAACGATCTGGAAGAAGATTTTCATGCAGGTATCATTATAAATAATGGATTATCACGTCATGATTAGAAGTAAATATCAATTTTAATTGTCTACTTTCATATTCTGATTCAGATTGTCCTAGAGCACCTGTTAACTTAAGTTTTCTTTCCTTCAGTGAGTCTTACTTGTGCGGAAGGTATAAATTCAGAGTAAACTGTGAGAGTTGCTTTTGTTCTGTTTGTAACTATTATTGTAAAATAGTGTTAAGCTGACACACACACACTTCCCAGCTTCACCACTTTGTTTACAAGCAGTTGGAGGGCGGGAGACAAAAGTGGTGGCAAAATGGTCTTTCCAACTGCCACCTGTTTACATAGTCATTGGCCAAGCAGCAATCATATTTTTTCCTACTGCCAGGTGCTATTGATATTACTTTTGTCCTGGGAGGATGGATGGAGACAGGAAGCATTGTTTTTCTCAGGGCTTTTTTTTGTAGAAAAAGCCCAGCAAGAACTCATTAGCATAATACGCCTCACCCAACAGCAGGAACTCATTAGCATAATAGGTCACCACCCTGAAAGTGCAGCTCATTAGCATATTAGGCCACACCCCATTCCTTCCCTTGGCTTGCCCAGGCGCCCCATGGCTGCGGAGAGCCCAGGCAAGCCGGCCCTTGGACAGGCCAGGGTAGGCATAGGGAGGCATTTAAATGCCTCCCCAATCCTTCCAGAGCCCCCCTGGCCCACCCACCTCGGAGTCACTGGGAGGGTCGCTCTCCAGGCTTTCCCTCTATAGCCACGCATGCAGAGGTTTTGGCTGTAGTGGGCATGGCCAACTCTGAAGCCAGCTGGAACTCCGTTCCTGTGCGTTCCTGCCCAAAAATAGCCCTGGTTTTTCTCCTTTACTCTGATGAGACTTCTTGGGAGCTATACACACAATGAGATTTGGCTAGATAATAATGTCTGAAGCCTTATCACTCAAGTAAAAACAGGATAATAAAAAGATTGGTGCCCAGCATAGAGGAGCATGATTTCCTTCACAGCCATGACATAAGAACATAAGAGAAGCCATGCTGGATCAACCCAGTGGCCCATCCAGTCTCATACTCTCTGTCACACAGTGGCCAAAACCCAGATGCCATTGGGAGGTTCACCAGCAAGGCCAGAACTCCAGAAGCCCTACCACTGTTGGAAGCATCACTGCCCCAGACAGTGTTTCATCTGTACATTGTGGCTTATAGCCACTGATGGACCTCTGCTCCAGATGTTTATCCAACCCCCTTTTGAAACTGTCTATACTTGTAGCTACCACCACTTCCTGAGGCAGTGAATTCTACGTGTTAATTACTCTTTGAGTGAAGAAGTACTTTTATCTGTTCTTAGCCTACTGCTCATTAATTTCATTGAGTGCCCAAAAGTTTTTGTATTGTGAAAAAGGGATAAAAGTACTTCTTTCTCTACCTTTTCTATCCCATATGACCATGCCACCACAAGAAAAGTGAGAGAGGGGGGTGTATTTCACCAAGGCCCTCATCCCCCCCCTCGGTTGGGAGGTTTTTTAAAAAAAGGTTTCAGCTCAGCTATAGTTTAATTTTTTTTGCAGTCAGTAATTTGTACATTACATTTTAAAATAATTTCACCACAACATGAGTAGTAGGTTATGCTTTTTGTGTTACAGAGCTGCTATATTCACGAATGCTTCCTGAGCTATAATTTTTGTTCATAGGAATATTCCTGTTTCCTATCAGTTTAACATGCAACAAAAATGACAGTATCAGTGTGATTTATACCCTTTTCTTTTGTGAGTCAAACATGGATATACCAAAAGTTTTGGAATAGCTTGACAAACAGTGCTTGGCTTTCTAGAATTAGTAACAAAAGTTAATTTTAGTGAGTAAACCACCAGTTAGGTGATCAGTGCTAATTATAAGCTCAAAGGATGTGTTTGTTCTTAAAATCTCTACTATTCCTCAGTAGCATGTTTGCCAAGTGCCTGATCTGAAAAAAACTGGAATAGTGGTGATCTGTCTTCCAGTTTTAAAACCCTTTACTCATAACACCTAGTTATCCTTTTCCAGATTTTCCATTACATCCAAATTCTTCTATTTTGGAATCCTAAATACACAAAGATTTTGATATTGCTGTGATTGTTCATTAGCTAATTCAGAGGTTATTGTAAAAGATCAGGGTTTAAGTAATATTTAACTTTATACCATTAGAAATATATTGCTTTTAAAATGGGATTACTCAGTTCTGATGTTCTTCTTTAACCAAAGTAGATCTTTTAATAGAAAATGTCTAGGAATGAAGGGCTCTAAAATGAACACATATTTATCTGGGAAATACCATTATTTCATATTCACCAATCTTTTAGCAGTATAATACAGTTTTAACTTTGGATTCCTGAATCCTTGACTAAGTGTATTCAAAGCAACCGTAGAAGGCTTGTCCAACCATATGAAATTCCTAATTAAATTTCTCCAACCATATAAAGTTCCTAATTGATTTTCCCCAAGATACATAGATATGTACAGTCCCTTGAAGTGGTCTATTAATAAATCAAATAATAATTTTGGTAAAACAGATACTAATAATTCTGCCAATTCATGATAAAGACAGTATTTGCCAATAGCTCAATTCTTCTTCAGTTTTCAAAAGTAATTCATGATTATTATATCCCAACAAGGACTCTAAATCTTGCTGGATCCAAATTGCAGGATACTTAACTGCAAGGGATGTCAGATATGTTAAGGCCTAACCATTCAGAATTTGCTTAATTTGTTTATGAGATGATCGTTCTGTTCTGTATAGCCATAATCTCAGATATAAATGTATATATTTTGTAGGTCAGATAAGTGATTAAAATAATGCCAACAATGTTCAAACTATGTAGAATGGCACAGTCTCCTTAAAACAGCAGCTTCTTGTTTATGGTGAAACTTCATTGTGCACAAGGACCTCTTTGATTCTACCCCAACTCAGTTCATTAGAGGCAGCAGCTCTATGCTTGCAAAGGATTGCATGCTTAGAGCTCCTCCCAGTTGAAGTAAATGGGGAATTTTGTATGCATGGTACCTCTGTAAACACATAACAGAACCCAAAGATTTCTGGATAAGAGCCATTATCTCCTGGACATCTGAAAATCCAGGATGAAGGTATTTATTTGAGCTTTATTTGCCATGGTTCAACAGCAGTGTTCGTCAATGGAAGTGCCAAAGATGAAGAATCACATCAAGATCAGTTATTATCAGTTGATAAACCTGGAGGGAGGAGAGGAGGAAGCTCTTCCACAAATAGAACAAGCCATGATGTGGTACAAATACTTATTCCTCCAAGTGAGAGTGACCGTGAAAACAAATCTGCTCAAACAGGTACTTCTAGTAGGACTCAGTAACTCATGTAATCTTACTATGTTTCATTGGAAAAGCAAATTCTCTTTCTCTGTGTTGGTAATGAGGACTTGAAACCAATTTTTTTAATGAACTGTGGCCTCTAATTTCTTTTAATATCTTGTGAAATACCTCTGAAATTTAAACGTTAGGGTCATCCGATCAGCTTGAGTTCATAAGATAATATGAGCCACAGCCAACCCTTTTAATAATATGAAGAAGGGGTCTGGTCATCTAAATAGAAACATGCTTTTGCTGTAGCAGGAGTAGTGTTAGTTATAGAGCTCATTAGTAGCAAAATTACTCTTTGTAGGGCCAGCATAGATCTCTCAAGCAGCTTCAAGCTGCCTGATCGCCTTGTGTGCTTTGTCCCCTTCCTACTATGAGTCATACTGTGTGCTGTGCCCCGGCCCAATCAGTTTAAATGTACTAGGTCTTTATTCTGTTGCATTTAAAATACGTGATTTCATTCAGCCAAATAAGTCATTGGTGCACATACAAGAAGTTTGTATATGTGTTCTTTATAATTTTATTCCATCTTAACCTTTTTTCTTATTCAGATCTTAATACACATTCTTGGCTTGAAGCTAGTTAATGTCACAATAAATTATAGCAGCAGTATAGGAAATTACATTGTGCCTCTCCCTAAGTCTAAGAAATGTTGATTCAACAACTTTTAAATCATGATGTTATTTCTGCAAGTATAAATACTCTGCACCACAGCCTATAACTGTTTATTAATTTGCATTCTGCTTGTTGTTCTCGTCACAATATTTATGGAACGAACTGTTTTCACAGAGGCTTTGTGGCAAAACACCATGTGAATGTGAGATAATAAAAAATCTCATTTGCAAGTGATGCTTAGAACCTAGTTGTCTGCAAATAACAGAAGTGTGAAATATTACTCTATAGCAGTTAAAATTTGCTTTAACGTTTCATAATTTTGAATAATTTAATGTTTTTAAAGGGTTTATCTAACACATAGTAGCAGAAATGTGAAAGTTCAAGATCTGATGATCAAAGAATAGTCTTCATAAGGAAAAAGTTCTAGGAGTTGATCTATAAACATTAAGATGCCCAATTAATTAGTATATTATTATGTGCATGGTCTTCTATGATGGTGACTAAAATGAAGACTCAAACCAAGATCAACTTCCTTTGGGCAGTGATGGCAGATCAAGTCAAAATGAACATGAGCAGGAATCATCAGATACAGGTACTAATACAAATAATAACATGTATGGCTTCCCAGGCATACAGCATTATAAGCTAATGTCATAAATTATAAGAAACTCTCCCTGTCAACTCCCAGCAAAATACATAATTCAGAACACGGCACAATGAATACATACAATGAGTTAATCAAAATTTGCCAAGTTATTTTGACCAATCATTTTGGGGAGAAGATCTTTGTACTGGTGCATGTTTATCTCCTAAGGGAGAAAGGAGAGACTGGTTTGTAACATATCAATGAGTATTACTAGCTACCACATAACCAGAGTAAAATGTGTTTTCAAAATTTGTAGATATGCTACTTAAATAGGTAACAGGTAACAATTTTGATGTCAGTGAAAGAACATAGCAAGAATTAGTATCAGAATATAGTCACAATTGTTCATTATAAAGCTATGAAGTATTTAGTTCACATTTGAGTGTTTTTTCTTTCTATATCATGAGCTTAACAAAAAAACAATCAAACTAATACTCTTTGTACTAGTCTCCAAACTGTAGTATATATCAAGGCCTAGTGTTAAACAAAACTGACAAGGTGAATTCTTTCTGTATCAAAATGACCATTATCATAACAGCTCTGACTTCTCATGCTGGATCTAAACATGAGGATACATTCACAGATTCCCATTCTCTTGTTGATCACTCCAGTTGAGGCAATGATAATATGCATCCAATAAATAACATTAATGATGACGTTCTGCACACTCTTAGAGCATAATCGTTTTCTGCTGCTAAACATCTTTTTGTAATTCTGACAGGATTTACTAAGCACTGGGATCATCTAATCAATATTTATGTTCAAATCTTTTCACCTGCTTCTGGCTTTATGGCTAGTGGTTCAGTCCTTTGAAATATTATTTGTTTATTCTTTATGGATGTGGTTTAGTGCAAAAGAGGTGTTGCATATCAGAATTGTTTCTAAATATTAGCATTTTTGATATATAATCATATGGGATTGTTATTAATAATTATTATCAATAATAATACAAACAATTATTCTGTAGGAAAATAGTGTGAGTAATCTTACATTAACAGGAGGCATATTCCTTTCATTTGCCTTCTTCATTAGTAATAACTATAAACATCTTTGTTTTATTTGGAAAGTATTTCTAGCCAGACATAAATATCTATTGTTTGTGCCATTATTGAGATTTTCTTACTATTTTTTCCTGAATCTTAGTACAGAATTGTTGTTTTATATTCACTATATACCTATCATTATAGTGACAGAAATTTTTCATTTAATCCCTCCATTCTTCTGTTTTTACTTGCCCCTTCTGGTGTCAACCACATCTCTTCTTTCTCACTTCCATATTATAATTTGCACCAAACTTTGCACTTAGTCCATATGATTAATATCAGTGTTGAAAAGCAGCTACCATACCAGTTAAATACATTCTTGTTTTTTCTCTTCAGTTTTAATTGGGTGGATGGTTTCCTACAGAAGCCTGAGAGTTACCCAAAGTCTGTCATCAGTAGTCAAGTTGTTATTTAATTGTCCTTTGTTTAAAAATGCCTTTTATGAAAACAAATCTAAAGATAGTTGTGTTAGTCTGTTGTGACAAAAATTTATAGATTAGTGACACTTTAAAAAAACTAACTAGGATCCTAGGGAGGACCCACTACATGTATCTGACCAAGTGGGCCCTAGTTCACACAAACGTATTCTGGAAGAAAATCTTTTTAGTCTTCAACATGCCACTAGTTTTTTTTCTTTTTGTAAAAAACATTTATACATAAAGTAGTGGTTGATAAGTACTGTCATAAAGAAGTCTAAAAGGGATCCTTTCTGCTCATCTCCTTGAGTGCTAATAGTATACTACATGTATAGTGGGGAGAGTCCAAAAAATGTTAATGACAGTGGCCCTGCATATAGCAAGTTATCAAAATACTTCATCATTAAAGCAGATGAGGTGTCTAATGATGTGATGAAACATGAAGAATCTACTCAGAATCCGCCAGCACACGAAATGCATCCTGATTCTGAATGGGACAGTGAAGAACAATATTCTACAAACACATCTAGTGAAGAAACTCTACCTGAAATTATTCCTCCAAGTGAGAATGAACATAAAAATACATCAGTTTATACAGGTATCTGTTCACCCCATCTCCCCCAATACATTTATGTTCAGGGCAGTTTACAAGGCCATTGGCATTATAAATACATTAAAACAATAAAACAGATTATCATAAAAACAAATTTCAAAGGTGCTATATATGTATGAAGACAAGGACTGTCCTAGTCGGCCGCAATGGGATCAGCAATAGTTGTACAGCTGGTGTCTGGCTCCTAGGCGCATTGTTTCTCAATATGGGCACAGATGTTAAAACAGGCAGCCCAAGTGGGTTATAGGACATAGCCTACATGGGTTATAGGACATAGCCTACATGGTTGATATTGAACAGTTTGGTGTGGTGTTTCACTCAAACATTTGGCAGAAGAGCTCCATATTGCAGGTCCTGAAGAATTGTGATAAATCCCACAGGGCCCTGATGTCCTCCGGGAGCTCATTCCACCAAAGCAGTGTCACCACTGAGAAGGCTCTAGCCCTGGTTGTGGCCGACCCTTATAAGAAGTGCAATCCAGATTATACTAAATTGGGATTGCAGCCTGATATGCATACTGATATGGCCTAAAGAAAGAGTTGACACTAACATGGAAATGTGGTTTAGGAAAGTATGCAGTTAAGAACTGATGTAGTCATCATTGTAACAGTTGTAGTCTCTACTGATGGCACTAGCCATGAATACAGTGATCATGAGCATCTTGGCCAGGACAGTGAAAATGTATATCCCAAACACGTATCTAGAGATGTCATGCCTACTGTTATTTCTCCAAGTAAAAGCAAGAATGAAAAGAATTTGGAGACAGAGCACACAGGTACGGGGAGAGGTCCACGTCTTTCATCCTTTCTTTGTTAATAACCGACTTGGATTATATTCCTTTCACAATGCATTTAATGTGCAGTCCTCCCTTCTTTAATAGAATAGTTAAGATGTCCTTGATTTCAATTGAAAGTTAGATAGTACCTATAAAACAAAACAAAATGGGACTTGGAGAATTACAGGGGGGGAAGCCTGTGTAAATGTAATCTTTAAAACACATTCAACCATCATTATAACGGGTGTTGATGTTGCTGATGGTCCCACTGACAGCCGTTCCTGTCATAATCTATGGAGTTTATCCAGTCTGGGGCAGTGAAAGCAAATATCCCACAACTCACCTAGAGATGATTTTCTGCCTAAATGGTTCTTCAGCCTGAAAATTAATATGAAAAAATGTAAAAAGTCATAGTTCTCTTTGCTAAGTAGTTCTCTTCCAAAATACTAAGTACTCTTCCAAAATAATTAGTTTAGCATCGCAACCCATGTAAGATTTAATCATTTTTTCACAGAAGTGAGTAAAGTGGTTAAAGTGAATTGCCTAAAATCCTACTGATTTCCATATAAATTTGATCTAGAAAATATAATAAAGCTAGGTAAAATGAGTACGGTGTCTGAGGTTTAACCATGCTAGTCAATTGCATGATCTCTTAAGGGTTGATTTGTGGTGATCAGTGATTTCCTAGATAAGACCTAGATGCATGCAGAGAAATACAGTAAAAGATAATCATGTTAACATAGCAAACAAAATCATTATAATAGCTGTGATTTCCCGTGGTGGCACTCACTATGAAGATTCTACTCATGATCCACTGATGGATGGTAAACATGCTGGCTGGGTCAGTGGCAAACAACATCAAGCAAATAATTCTGGAGGGTATTTACTACCAGAAATCATTCCTCAGGCTGAAAAAGAACAGGAAAAAGGATTATGCATGTTGGATGTTATCTCTGTAGATCAGGGGTCCCCAGCCTTTTTGAACCTGCAAGCATCTTTGGAATTCTGACACAGGGTAGTGGGCCCAACCACAAAATGGCTACCAGAGCAAGGGAGCCCGGTATACAGAGAAAGCCCAAATTCAGGGGACAACAAGAGTATTTTTAAAAAATACACTGGGAAATAGGAGAGAGAGAATAAAACAAAAATTGTGATGGCAGCTGCCACTGAAACATTATTTTAATCTACCCAGCCAATCATATCTCCAGGTGCCAGTCAGAAGTCCTGCTGGGCAGGTGCTCCACCCAACCCCACCCACATTCTAAAAAAAATTCGGTGGGTTCAAGGAACGGTGACATGGGCACCATGGCGCCCACAGGCACTATATTGGGGGACCTTGCTGTAGATTATACAGAATACTGTCATATCCCACATAGCATTCAGCCCTGTCTCCATTAAAGTTCATAGCTGATACGTTGACTTCTACTTCTCATGCTAAATAAAATAACATTTAGCAAATTACACAGGAAGTGGCTATGAAAACAGCATTTAAAATTGACCCAGATATCTCCATAACAGCTGTACTTTCCAGTGGCGACACTTATTCTGAATACTCTGCTCATAATACGATATTGCATAGGAAACATTCAGACTGGGATAGTGAAGATAAATATCCCACAAACACATCCAGAGATCATTCGTTGCCTGAACGTATTCCTTCAGTTGAAAGTGAACCTGAAAATGAACCAACACATACAGGTATCAGCTTGTAAGAATTTAGATAGTTGTTTTGTTTTCTGGTACATTTGAGGTAGGTTCCTATAGCAATTCCACAGAGATCAGTGTGCTGAACTACCACTGCCTTTCATTAGAACATGAAAAGCCATATTGTATGTACATTGTATAGTTTTAATCTGTTGTAAATCATATTGAAGATCACTTGATGAAAAGAGTGGTATATTAGCCTTTATCAAGTAATAAAATATTATACAAAAATTCCCATTTATACACCCTAAATAATATCAGAGATTGACCATCCAAACATAGTATTTTAAATAAATCTTAAGTATGTCTGTAATAGTTGGGGTTTCCAGGATGGCACTAGCCCGGAACACCTACTCATAATCTTCCCATGTGGTGTGTCCTGGCATTCATTCCCAATACTTCATTACCAGCCTTGGTAATTATAATGATTATCAAAGTGGATCTTACAATTATAGCTACAGAGGATCTGCTCCTGGGAATAATTCTTCCAAAATCAAAGCAATCCTGAAAACATTTATCCAACATAAAGAAATTCCAGTTTGGTATTAGATGAGTACTTAGTCTGTCAATCACAAGTAGTCTCTCATCAAATTAAATGGCTGTTAGAGTTACAATCCTGATATATTCATTTAATTCAACAACATATAGTACTTAGTTAAAAGCTGAGGTAATATACTATGCAAGTATAACATATACAAATATCAAACCTTCATTGCAACAGCTGTTGCCTTCAGTGATAATGGCAGGCAGGAAGATTTCACAGAAGATCCATTAGCATCCAGCAGACACCCTGGATACAACAGTGAAGATAAATATTAATACAACTGATGGTATGGCACTTGGGATTATTCCTCCAAGTAAAACCAAGCATGGAAGGAAAACACTCCATACAAGTACCTGTCCGAAAATGGGATTCAAATAAATTTCTGCTTCCTTGAGTTAATTATCTGTAGGCATCTCATACTCATTAGGAAGGCTATCCTAACTTCACTGATAGTGTTGTAACCTACACAGAAGTATAGTTTGCAGTGGCTCTGCATCCATAGCCTTTAAGAATGATCCAGCCTTCAGTGTAACATCTATGGTCTTCAGGGATGACGGTGAATTGGAAGACTATAAATACAACTCACAAATAAATGGAGTGTTTTGATGATGGGGTAGTGAAAACAGGTATCCGAGGAACACATCTAGGGATGAGGTACTCCCTGAAACTATGTTTTCAAGTAAAAACAAGTATAAAAGGGAACATACAGGTACTACATCTGAGAAAAGCACCAATCTGTTTTCTTGTTAGATTACATGTTGAAGTTGATTGGAGTTAATGACCAGTATCAGTAGTCCTACAAGGGAGGCCCAACTTGCAGGGAATAAGTTTCCTTGTTTCTCAAATCATGGTGTTTCTCTCTGCAAACTGCTTTAAAAACTAGTTTAGAACCTCATGTTTGTTGTGCAGGGCTGGGAATAGTGTTAAAATGGAGAGACCCAAAAGCTTCTGCTGCATGTACTCTGTAAACAAGATTAGGGAGCCTGCTGTTTAGTAAATAACTTGGGAAAAGATCATTCAGGTGGTAAAAAAATGATGCAACTGTAATTTAACAGTTGTGATCTCCAGTGATGGGACTGAGCATGAAATCTCTATTCAAGATTCACCAAACCATGAATCAGATCCTGGCTGGGACAGTGGAGAAAGGCCTCAAGCAAATGAGACAACAGATAACGTGGTACCTGGAATCATCCTCCCAGCTGAACATGTACATGAAAAGGAAACCTTACATAGCTGGGAAAGGACAATGTACATCTTTGAACATTATCTTTTTCTTTGCTTTTGGTCTACATCAATTAAACTACTCTAGTACTATAGATAATAGGTTGCAATGCTAAATATATTGAAATCAGTGGCTAAAAACATTGACTTTCACGAGACATGGAATGTGGCCATGTTATGGTTGGATAAAATGGATTTTAGCCAATGAAAAGGGGACATGAAAGCATAACATTTATACTTGTTTCCACCATCCTTACAACAGCAGTGGTCTCTGTCGACTGTGGTCTGTAATGTGACATCAGACATCAGTGGTCTGTAATGTGACATCTTGGTCCAGTCATGAATGGGATTATGGAGTGTTGAATACAAGTAGCACGCAGACATATCTCAAAATCATTTGCTCTTTATAGTAGTCCCACAAGAAAAAGTGAGCATAATAAGAAAACATATACAGAACAGGTGCCAGGTCTAAAGAGGAATTCTGTTTTTTCCCCCTTTTCACTGCTAGATGAGGTTTTATTATTTCTGCAGCTAAATTAGGTTTATTTTGTGTTCTGCTTACTATGCAGTAATGACTTAGCTAAAGGCTAAATTCTTGTTAATATCCACTGAAGTCTTATATTGGATATAAATAAAGAATATTAATAAAGCTCAGTAAAATAATAGTGATCTGGAAAGCACTATGCCGATATATGTTAGAAATTCATCAAACCATCATTATAACAGTTGCGGATTCCATTGATGAAACCAAACATGAAGATGTCACTAATCGTCCAGCAGTGCATGATATGCAACATGAACAGAGCAGAGAAAATGAATATCCAACAAACAGCACAAATGAAGAAGGACTTGCATTTTTTCCTCCACCAGAAAACAGTAATGAAGGCTTTCATACAGGTACTACTGGCAAATAATTACAGGTAGGATCTATGGGGTCACGTAGATTGGTTCTGCCCATGGTCATCACTGCCTGCTTACTTTCATTCAGTGAACAGACAATCATTACTATTTGGTATGTTATGTATCATGGTGTTCAGATGACCACTTGATAAGCCGGTTGTTTGAATCATCCCGTGAAGTGATAAGGAGAATTCAGCTTCCCTGGACTTCTGACCAGAATTTTGGCATTACTTGTTGGGTGAATTGTTCTCTGTGGTATAATACTGTGAGAAAAACTGACATTTGCATTACATTGCACCAGACTCACACACACCACTACTGTAGCTCAAAATACACTCCCCCAAAAAATGTTGCTCTTGGGGAAAAGGGGACTCCCAGGCATGGCATGGAGGGATCTGCAGCAAGATGAAATTGGCAAAATTCTCTCCCTTCTAAGCTTTAAAATAGAGTAGAGGAGGTGCTCTGGAGACTGAATTAGATTCACTTCTGCTAAGTGAAAAAGGAATTCAGCTTGCACCAAATGCTACTGGGAGGGACAAAAAAAAGAGCAATGTCTGGTCCTTTAAAATATAATACATAAAAATCTGGTGCACAGTAGAGATAATAAACTCCCTACCTCATGTTCCTGGGATCTTCCCTGTTAACCACTTCCTTGTTTCTTTTATACCAAGCATGTGGTGGTTAGATCCCAAAGCTCTACACTATCATGAGAAAAACAGAAATGTGTGGTGCTTTTAATATCATTACAAACTGTCAACCATTTTCCAGACAAATACTGTTTCTTGTTTCAAAATGGGAAGATCTCAGCAACTCTAGTAAAAAGGTGTCTCGCAGAATCATGTGCTGGCATTTATGATTTTTTTAATGGCGGTGAGGGTCTTAGATGTGCATTAGCTTTCTCAGTCATTCTAACAGAGTGTATGAGAACAGAGACAGGAAATTCTGGACTGGGCTGATTGTCACTTTGGCAGTTTGTTTTCTTTCCAAACGGTTAGTTCCTGAACATCAAGAGACTACAATAATAACGTAGATCCAAAAGAGGCTTTCACTTTTCTTGGACACTTAACAGTGTAATGTTAAGGAAAACTGCAAAGTATAGCCTCACATATTATCAGTGTGCTTTATTGTAAAGGGTTACTGCTGGAAGACGGTTTTGATGGCAAACATCCAGAACTATTTACAGGTCATGTGCCCCGCCCCCCTGCACCTCACTCGGGGGAACTGCGTTCCCCCGCGTTCGGCACGAAATGACCTCTGTTTACAACTCTATTAGGAAAAACCACAAGGGCATTGAAACTATGAAACTGAAAATTGGATGAGGGAACCTGAGAATAGATTGGAGTGCAAAAGGCACTTGGTGTATCAAATCTTAGTTCATAATTGATTAATCAAACAGCTGTCATCCATAACAATGATGCTCATCATGAAGATTCAACTCAAGAGCCATTACCTCCTGTTCATCAGCCAGATTGGCACACGGAAGAAGAATATTCCACTAATATTTCTAGAGATGATATACTGATGGGAGTTATTGCAAATAATGGAAGCGAACATGATCCCCTACATACAGGTATTACTCTGAATCCTACGTTATGTTCATGTGATCATGATGTAAGAAATAAGATGTAGTTGCTTTAGTATATTATCAGATCTTGATAAAAGTCTGGATTCTTGGATTATCATATCTCATACCATGATCAGAGTGTCTTGTACCATTTGACCAAATATTCCACACTGAGAATTTATCTTGTTCTCTTGCTGATATATAATGTGAATTCGTTTGGCTTTTAGTTTGAGATCATGTGTAAATCTTGTAGAACATAAAGAAACAAGCTTTATATAGTTTTCAGTGTCTTCCATTTTTTCTTGATATTGCCATCTCATTCATTATGATTATTCTGTGAATCGGCCAATGGCTTAAAGTCAATAGATTGGATCCTGACAACTTTCCAGTGGTAGAAGAAGGAGGAAAATGTGATCTTGTCTGATCCTGAACATAGCTTTTCCAAGGCTCAAATGAGGCTGTTGGAGGAGATGGGAATGAGGAATGATCCATTTCCACCAGTAAATAGTTAGTTGGACCAGACTTGTAGTTGTGTTTAGTATGGTGGTTGTATAGTAACTATAGTATAGTATAGTAACTATATTATAGAGTTTATAATGAAATGGGCACTAGTCAAAAATATGAATATCTGTTGGGGGTGGGAGAGTAATGAGCATCATCCATCAACAAACTCTGACACACGCGTGCTTCCTACATCTAATGTCAAAGATCAACACAGTGACCTCAGATATTGGGCAGGAAGGAAAACATACAGGGGTGTCGAACTAATTTGTTATGAGGACTGGATCTGACATAAATGTTGGGCCGGGACATGTGTGTCATAAAAGGTAATGCCAGGTAGCAGAGATATAAACTTTATAAAGGACACAGACAAACATGAGGAAAGATTTTTTAAAACTTTAAATAACACATTTCCAGTGAGTTCGACACCCCTGCGGGAGGTCCAGTGGGTGGTGGTGGTGTGGAGCATAGAGAATTCAGTCCCCAAGTTAACTAGAGTTATGTTTTATAAAATTCAAAAATGGTAGCAAATCTCATGCCAGAAGCTGGCTATAAAAATACAGTTCAGCCTTTTTTTTTTTTTTAAGAAGGTATACAAGGGAATTCTTGCAGGGGAACAAGGTTAGTAGATTAGGGTGAAATACAGTTAATAGCTTTGAAAAATGTTTACAATCTCAATTACTTTACTGTTGGCATAGATGTGGTCTCCCATGATGGGACCAAAGATGAAGATTCCACCCTCGCACCAGTGAAGTATGATAGCGAAGACAAGTATTCTACAAGTTCTGCAGAGGGTGTTTTGCTTCCTGGAATTGTTCCTCGGAGAGGGACAAATCACAAAAATAATACTTATCATACAGGTATCCAGTAGTGTTTAATGGTGGTGGGATTTTTAACTCTATATTAGTTATGATAATATTTTTGTTAACTTCTGTGTCTATTTTAAATGTGTAAAAAGGTTCATGCATCCCCAGGGTACTGTATGATGTATACAATTGTTATTTCCACTTGACAGATTAACACACTGTGTCCTCTTATTCAAAGTTATGCGATGAGTCCATGTTTCTGATTTGAACCTATCTCCACACCCAAAATATCATAACATCACACTGTCTCTTATATGCCTCTTGATTTGAAATATACACATATATAGGGCCTGTTAGCTGCTTTTGACTATAACAGATTTCAAGATATGGTAACTTTGGGCACTCTACAGGAATATCTTTTTGGAGAAAATCAGGAGTTAAAGTTATCTCACGGTGACTTCATGAGAACATATTGAACTATGGTACAAAAATGTCTTTAAACTTAGATTTTGGAATTATGCAGATAAAAGTTTTAGCTTAGTATATTTTAGTCTTATAAATGTCCGTACAGTTATTTCATACTCAGAGGATATTTGTCTGTAGTTGTGTGGAAGAAGCAGAAGCATGTGAACAGGAGATCCATGCATACCTGTCTATATGTTTTTGGGCAGTTATGGAGGGCTATCTGTATTGCGCATTCAACAGCAGTACAGCATGGATGAACTTTTCGTAGGAAGATTAACCTGAATCCCTATTCAGTTGACTTTTTTCAAATGTTCCTGGTATATTCATATATATTTTAAACATTCTTGCTTTATATATAAAAATGATAGTTTTCCTGACCAGTTTTGATTAATGGTTTGTGATTAGTGTTATACACAGATTTAGTGTCTGTGATGTAGAATCTTGTCTTTTTAGGCCATTTACTCTATCTTCAATGTTTCATATGCCTGAGGTGATCATACTTCACAAATAGGTTCAGTTGCTTGGATCCCACCAAGAATTTTTATAGATAACAAAGGTGTCACCCCAAGCTTATTTGGGGGGGGGGTGCATCCCCCAGAAGTAACATTTGGGGTTGTTCGACTGTCACAGGAGGAAGGAATTGGCAAAAACTGCCCACCCTCCTTGGAGCCAAGGAAATTTTAGGCAACATCCAAGCTATCGTGTTTATTTTGCAATACTCATTTTGCATTTATGTTTCCATTTTTGTCAGTATCTTATCTTCAGAAACATATAAACAAAGTATTTAAAACATTAATAGGCGTTTTCATGATTTTGGCGCCATGATTTTGAGGAGTGCCTGTAGATGGTGATATGGCTAGTGATTGCTCGCGTGTATGTGCATAGACCAGCTTGCTTTTGGCTGTCACTAGACAAGTACAACATCTGTAATAGCAACTTGGGATATTATGTATTTATCTTGTTTGTAACTGGCATATGCTTTGGGCTCGTATACTTCTGGTGGATGTTGCTATAGAGTATAAATCTTGGTGGAGATTATCAAAATTACTGAATCACACTTGTGTGGAACAATAAGGAGGTGTACTGGTTAAATGTGTGCACTCTAATCTGGGAGAATTGGGTTTGATTCCCCACTCCTCCACTTGCAGCTGCTGGATGACTTTGGGCAAGCCATAGTTCTTGTCAGAGTTGTTCTTGCAAGGACGGTTCTGGAAAGAGCTCTCTCAGCCCCACCTACCTCACAGGGTGTCTCTTGTGGGGAGGGGAAGGGAAAGGAGTTTGTAAGCTGCTCTGAGACTCAAGTGAAGGGCGGGGTATAAATCCAATCTACTCTTCTTAAATGACACTCAGGATGATGTGTTATGTGGAGCTTTCCCTAAAATAGAGAGTAGTTCTAACCAACATCCATTTCCTTCTACTTCCAGCTAGAGTTACAAATTCCAGGAATGCTATCTGATTCTATCCTCTTTTCATGTATGAAAATACTGGGTAAATATGAGCTGGATTCCACCTAGATTTTTGTGTGTGCAAGAAGGGGGTGACTTTGACCAACCCTCCCCCATGGGAACCCTCTGATTTCCCTGTCCCCCAGGAGCAGCATTTCAGGGGGAGTTTTTAGGAAACTAGGTGGGATACAAGCCAACATCTGGAAACTAGTAAATGTTAAAAGATGGTCTTAAAATACATCCTTCCGATATTGCTATATGGCTGGAAGGATATTTTACTGAACGTTTTTGCCTAGGAGGTATGCAATAATTTCTGAACTATTCTTCTCTCTCCAGATTTTCAGAAGATACTGATTTTCCTTCCCCCCCTTACTTTTGGGGATTCTTATTTTAATGAGTACTAAATTAATGAACCATTATACAAATGTCCCTGAACACAGGCTAGCATACAACAACATAAATCTTCTAATGTTTTCCATTTTCTATATATCATATAAGGCATTTGCTAGCTTCTTAAACGCATATTACCGCCCAGTGTGCCAAATGCCCTCTTATGTCTTAAAACGGATCAAATGAGAATAGAAGCTAGAATACTGTTGTCTTCTGCATATAAGTGGCTTAAGATCTATCCAAATCAAAAAGGCCTTTATCACCCAAGTAGGATGTGAATGGTTAAGACCAATTTAGAAAGAATAGTACTTTCGCCTGTGGATCTTTTGGCACAGAGTAGTTCCCAGGCAAAAAGTATCATCAAACAAAGGGTTCATGAAATAGAGCGACAATGAGATTTAATACAAGCTCCTTTTTTCCTGGCCCCTAGTGAGTCCAAATACGTTATGAATATGGCTAAATATCCTGTTTATTTGGATGTGCCATCTTATAGCAGAGCTTTCACTTTGGCTCCTCTCAAGGGTTTTAGATGGGAAATATAGGAAGATTCCGTATGAAGACAGATGTTGCCCTTGTTCTATCGGAGAAGTAGAATCGATGGTCCATATGTTCTTTCGGTGCCTTTCCATCAAATTTATTGGGATAACTTTATTTCCCCATTTTTAGACAGACCAACAGTAGAGGCAGATAAGGCCTGCCTGGAGAGACTTTTAATCAATGAAAATCTGTCTTCAGACAAATGGCCAAATTCTGCTTCCACTTGGTAAAATTTCTCAATAAGAAGAATGATCACGTATAGTTTTTTATTTGTATTATTCGTAATCTTTTATTTAGACTTTTTAGATTTATCTAAGATTCTTTTTAAAAAAGTTTTTATTAATTCATATACAGAAACGAGGAGGAAAAGGAGAAAATACAGAAATATTTTAAGAATTCCACCTTAGCCTTCTGCATGCATATCTTCTCATTACAATCTCACAACTACTTCATGTATCATTCATATTACTAGCAGTAAAGCCCGTTGTGAAAGCAATACAACGAGATCTCGAAAGAGGCTCTGGGGCAGTGCTCTGGCTTTAGGCAAACAGTGTCAATTTGCTGTGGTGACCTCAGCAGGGTAT
>NW_015165279.1:398546-446848 GCF_001447785.1 Gekko japonicus
CATTATCTGCCCCTTTGACTTCAGCTGACTTCTGCCCTCCTTTCTGCAGAGCAGTTGTAATTCTGAGTGCTCTCCAGCCCTCACCTGGAGATTGGCAACAATGGTTCCCTATGTGGGACTGACTGGTTTGGAGGGTGGAGTCTATGGCAGTGTACCTGTCTGAGGTCCCACCCCTCCTCAAACCTCACCCTCTTCAGGCTCCATCCCTCAAATCTCCAGGAATTTCCCATCTGGAGTTGGTAACCCTATCAGGACTGGCCCCAATGTGTTTTCTCCCAAAGGCCAAAGTAGGTGACAGGACCAAGCTTAGTTGCCTACCAACAGGCACTGAGGGGAATGTAGGGTTGCCAGCTCTAAGGAGGGAAATACCTGGAGGTTTGGGGGGTGGATTCTGTAGAGGGCAGCATTGGGGGGGGCGGAAGGACTCAGCAGGTATAATGTCATAGGGTCTACCCTCCAAAGCATCCATTTTCTCCGGGGAACTGATCTCTGTCATCTGGAGATCAATTGTAACAGTGGGAGATCTCCAGGTCCCACCTGGAGATTGGCAACCCTAGGGGAAAGTCAGCTGCACAGCAGGGGGTTGAAGAGAATGGTTTGATGGAGTTGGCAACCCTATGTCCTTTCCTGGCAACCATCAGCCAACCTTTATCTTCCTGTCTCTTAAGTTTTACAACCCCCCCCCCCACAGCCTCTGCCTAGGCTCTCCTCTCATTCTCCTCTCCCCTATGAGGTATGTTATGCAACTGAAAATTCCAACTGCCTTGCAGGGGGGTGAGTTTGAGGTGTGGAATGGAGTGAAGTCCAATCAGCTTCCATATGCAAATGACCTTGGAGCGCTGGGCGGGACTGCACAAAGCAGCCAGTCAACCCAGCCAGTGTCTTCTGAGTGGCAGTTCTTCCGGCCTAACACTAAAGGGGCCAAATTTAGAACGTTGCGAAATAGAACGTTGCTATTCAATTATTATAAGGGAGAGATTCTTCACTTGATCTTATTTTCTTAATATTTAAGTTTTTACCAGTCATAGAACTCCTTTCAGGTTCCATAAATTCTTCTTCTAAGATTCTTTGGATTGTTATACTTTGTAATTTGTAATGTTTTATGACTAAACATATTTTTTGCGCTAGAATTAATCTCTTAATTTTTATAAGAATGTATTCTTATGATTAATGGTCTTTGACAGCAAATAAATATTCAATTCTTTCTTATATGCATGTGTGTTATGAAGCTGTTGCTTTGGCCTAAATATTTAGCATGTAAATGAGAAACAATGCACAAAAGATTTCCAAAAGTTAGCTGATAAAACAAACTTCCCACTTAAGCCAGAGCTTTCAAAGCACAGAGCAATCTGTCATTGCCTGTAACTGAGCCAGCATCTGAGTAATTATGGGTAGCAATGTAACAGTTGGCAGTAAAAGGGACATGTGTAAAATGCCCCTGTCTTGCAAGTTCCATTCCTGTGTATAAGTAATTTTCCGGGGGTGTTAAAGGGTGGATATGCATTGGATGTACATCCCCATCTACATCCTGGATGCATTTTTTCATGTTGTTATATGAGTGTTACCTGGATTGCAGGCAATTGATCTCAGGTTTCAAAGTGGGACAGAACTTGAGTGTGAATTTAGGAACATTCAACAGAAATGTCATAGATAGGAAGTGGCTCTGCAAGGTAAATTCACCTGAGTTCCAGTGCATGAACGTATATGCCCATGCATGGCTAATATGGTGGAATCAATTACTCGTGTCCTCCTGTTCTGCAGATTCTATCAGGAGGAACGAGACCATCTTATACTACCCCTTCTGTCTAGATTTAGCCCTCTGCAGTCTTATCTGGACTTTAGGCCAAAAGTCCTTCATAAATTCCTCTTAGAAGACATTCAGAGCTCAGTGACTTACGCTGTGGCAAAATTTTGTTGCTTAGCTATTAGGAAACGTAAACTTCTTTTAGCTGAAAAAAATTGTATGATTCTCTTATTAACATTATTTTATTTTACTAATTTTATTAACTTTCTCTTGTTAATGTTTTTATACTATTCCCATGTTATTACTGTTTTAATCCTTCTTACATAAAAATTGTACTGTTTTACTGACTCTTGCTGCAATAAATTAGATCGGATCGGAAGTGGCTCTTCAGGCTTTACTACCTGAAGTATCATGGAATGAATGCTAAGGAATAATCTCAGAAGTTGTTCTGGAGATGTTGTTTATTATGAAATATCCAGAAAGCCTCTTTTAAAATGGCAGTCCTGGTGCCTGTGCCCTGTACCATCTTAATGACCGTCTCTTATTCAAATCCTGTTTTTCCTGTTTGGAATTCCGAGTTCTTGAACCAAGTTTGCCTTCACATATTACATGCAGGGTCTGTACAAGAAGCTTTTTAATGCAGTTGATTTCAGTGCAGAATAGTAAAATATGTAGCAGTGATGAGGATAAACAGGTCAGCATTGATTAAACTTAATATTCAAGGAACTCCGGGCTGCCTTAATTAACTTAATGTGAGCATATAATGTAAGAATAAGGCAGAGATTGCTATTTTTCTAAACTACTATAGGTTATATTTTGCCATGCAAATTATTTTCTTCCAAATCTTCTATTCAGTCTGAGTGCTCTCCCTCTAGACTTTGCAGTCATATATTGATTGCCTTGCATGTGATGGACAGGCCTGGCTCATTTTGATTTGCTGGCCAGGCTTTAGCAGTGGAGATCTGCAGGTAGCGGGCTGTGTCTGTGCTGAACATACACTGACATCTAGGCATTCATGTGACAGAATCCTGCAGAAACCCCTCTATGGAGTGTTGCACTCCAAACTGAATGTATTTGATTTTAAATAATTAATATATATTCTTATATTTTGATTGGGGTTTATTGATTCAGTCTAAAACAAAATTTGATGTAGCTTGAGTTGTTTTATTTGTGGTTTGGGGGCTGCATTAACTGCAAAATATATTTTGGATTTGAGTCAGGGCTTATAGATAGTTTTTATTGAACTTGCATTCAGCTTGTTTTTCAATTCAAACTCACCTGAACAAATGCAGATCGACACAGTCCTTGAAGGATTCAGAACAAAGAATTCTCATTCATTCTTTGCTTACCCTGTTTCCTTATGTATACCATAGTCCCCAAACACTTTACAACAGAAAATAATAAATTTATTTATTGTGGGCAGGAAATGAATTATCCATTTCCGTAAACTCTGGTGGCTCAGCTTCAAAATAAACATCTCCTTGCAGCATGTCAGTCCCAATACATTAAAATATCTTAATTTCGGGAGTCATCACACACCAGTAAAATCATGGGATGAAGTCCAAGAACAAGGCTCATGCTAGAGCAGCAGCCCATGATACAGCAACCAAGACTCTCCATCAGTTCTCCTTGTGCACCCAACAGGTCTTCTTCCCGCATCAACAGTAGCCAGACACACCATGTATTTATTTATTATTTATTTATTTAGGAGAGTTCTTAGGCTGCCTCTTCAGAGTCCTGCTCGAGGCAGCTTAAAATTAAAATCACCACAATAGAAAAGCAAGACATTAAAACACAAGCCATTGGACCTAAGCAGCATAAAAACTATCCACATAATGGAAGCAGACCATTAAAAAGCTGATAAGGTAAAACCCCTAATTAAAAGCTGTGTTGTAGCCTGGCACATAAGAGAAACTAAACTAGGTACCAGGCGAGCCTCAAGGTGGAGAGAGTTCCAAAGGCAAGGTCCCAATGTAGAAAATGCCCTATCTCTGAAGGCAGGGGCCCAGAGAACAGGGCTTGAGAGAAGGATTTTAAACTGGTGGGCTGGATAGTACAGAAGGAAACAGTCTTTCAGGTACCCTTGCCCCAAGCCATTTAGAGCGATAAAGGTCAGAACAAGTACTTTGAATTGTGTCTGGAGACAGATGGTTAGCCACTGCAGATTTTTCAGCACAGGGGGGATAAGATCCCTGTAAACAATACTCTGACAATAGCCTGGCTGCCAAATTTTAGACCAATTCAGGTTTCCAAACCATTTCCAAAGGCAACCCCACATAGAACACATTACAATAATCTAATTTGGATGTGATTGAAGCATGGATCACCGTGGCCAGATCATGCTTTTTGAGGAACATCTGTAGCTGGCAAACCTTCCAGAGCTAATAAAAGATGCTATGTGCCATGAGTGATTCCTGAACCTTTAACCATAGGCCAGGATCCTGTAGCACCCCCAAACTACAGACCTCCTCCTTCAAGGAAAGTGCAACTTATGAACACACATGAAACTGCTTTATACTGATTCAGACCTTTGGTCCATCAATGTTAGTATTGTCTACTCAGACCAGCAGCGACTTTCCAGGGTCTCAGACTCACTTGGCTTAACTGCAAAGGAGAAATAGAGCTGGGTATAATCTGCATTTTTCTGACACTTCATTCCAAATCCCTGGACATCCTCTCCCAGCAGTTTGGTGTAGATGTTAAATAGCAGGGGGGGACAAGATAGAACTTTACAGGACCTCATGTGTTAGCAGTGGACTAGACTTCCAGGCTGTTATTGCTGAAAAAGGAATGAGGGACAGATGAGTTCTAGAGATCACTGCTGTGTAGCAATGGAGGAGCTGAGAAGATGCAGTGCAGTGATCTGGTCACTGTGAGCATCTCCAGTGAGCGGTCTAGCTTCCTTACCCAACGCCATTGCTCTGCGCCAGCTTCTGTGATATTCACAGCCTTTCAGTGATGCCCTCCCACTGCTTAGTGATGTTTCCCTGTCAGTGCAGTCCACTTTGTACAAGCTATGACTGATGTGGATTCTGGGGTTCCTATACCTCTGTACTTTCTAATCTGCATGTGGGGGATTGTGGTCTTGTCATGAAATTCCATACATCGACCCTCTGGATTTTTCTTAATTGCCTTTTACTGTGGGAAAAAAGGAGCAGCATACATGGACATTATGCAAGTGTGATGCTTTGGATAAGAGTAATACGTATTTTTCATCTAGGTTTGGTCCCCAATCAGCCTGAAGACAGAGGATCACAGCAGGGAGATTCAACACCAGAAACCCAGCCTCGAGCTGCTCATATTCCAGGTTGGTTCCTGTACTTTTGCATTTTATCACAAAATTGTGTTTTAAAGTATTTGTTTGTTTATTTATTTACTTCCAATTTATACCCCGCCTTGCCGGTACAAACTGGCTCAAGGTGGCTTACACATGTTAAAATACAATAACATCAATAAATACCATAAAATTCATTAAAAGTAGACTTTTATTTTCAGTATTTTTGTACTGCTTTTTTAAAATGTCAGTGTCACAGACAATAATGTATATTATTTATCAAAATAAAATAGCAAACTATTTTGCTAGTCAAACTGCTAGACAACAGTCATTCCAGAGCCGCAGAACCAAAATTGAAAAGATCCTGCTTTTGTTAGAAACCAAGGTCAGCTTTCAAAAAAAAAGGGGGGGTGGGAGAAGGAACAAAAGAAAAACAACACTTGAAGCACAGCCTCACTGGCTGATTTTAATGGAGCACAACCTCATTGGCCCAGTGGTGTTCATATGGGAGAAGGTGTTCATTGAGATTGAAATCCTAGAGTGGCTGGAGCAGAAACAGCATCTTGAATCTGGACGAAAGTTGCTAATCAAAGTGGATATTATAGAATAGGTCAAAGGTTCATTCTGCTTCATACCTATCAAAAGATAGATGGTGGTTATGTCATAGCAGTTAAAAGTCCTAGAATGTTTTCAAAAGCAGTACCATGTAGAGCATATTTTATTGATGGCCACCAAAATATGAATGACGAAGTGTCTACATTTCTCACTGTCACCACTGCAGTGTTGTGGCCTGTTGCTCAATGGTTGTGCACATGTTTTGCTTGTAGAAGTTAAATACTTGGCTCCTATTAAAGGTTCTGGTATAGCAGGGCTAGGAAAGCATTCTGCCTCGGATATTGAAGGTCTTCCAGGCAGAGTAGAAAGTACTTGTTGAGATGGACAGATAGTCTTGACTCAGAGCAAGACACTTTTATATTTCCATATATTCCTAAGTTCAGTGCCTCAGGAAACAGCAAGAGTCATGAGGAACTTTGTAATTCAGACACATTAATTTGAAAACCTAGGGTTTTCCTTGAATTGCATAACTTTCTCATCATATCTGCTGTTTAATTTGTCAGAAATGAATAATGATGTAACACAGACTGGAGGCTAGTTTATGTAAAGTATGTCAATATATTATGTAATTTATAATAACATGAATCATTGATGAGGTGTAAAGGTGATGTTGAGACAGATTTCTCAGAAGTCACACGGGGAAATATTCTTGTGTACATTCATTTGCTGGTGTGAGGTTTGTCCCTCTCTTTACTGGCTTCAGTGCCTTTCGGGACCGCCTCTCTCAATATGTCCCTGAAAGAGCATTACGTTCTAGTAATAAGAACCTCCTGGTGGTCCCAGGCCCGAGAGAGATCCAGCTGTCCTCGATTAGGTGGAACTTTCTGCCAGAGAACATCTGAGCCCTATGGGATTTACTACCTTTCTGTAGGGCTTGTAAGGCAGAGATGTTCCACCAGGCGTTTGGTTGAGGACAGCAGTGGTCTGGCGCTCTCATACTCCAACCTCCCCTTTTATTCCTTCAATATCCCCTCCACTCAGGGGGCTGGTGGAAAATAGAATTTCCCCATCATCTTGGATTTAGCGTTGTTCTTATGATTTTTTTAAAAGTATTTTAATGCTGGTTTAATTCAATTATATTGTATTTGCCTTTGATGTAAGCTGCCCAGAGCCCTGCTCATGGGCAAGGCCAGCCGATAAATAGAACATAGTAAATAAATAAATAGTGTGCAGTTGACACAGTCTCATCATGCAGATACATTTCCTTGTACACAACTGTGGGGCAAAATAAAAAGGGCCTGTGTGTGAAACAGCAAAAAAGGAGATGCCAATTTTTCACACAACAAACAAAAATAATAGTTCAGTTCGATTTATTGCATATGGCCAATGGCCGTTACAAAATACAATACAATACAATACAATACAATACAATACAAGTTATAAAATGCAGAATAGGATCTGCAATAAAACACGGGAAGTAAAATATATATACGTCTGGCATAAAACTGCTTAAAATAATGTAAGATTAAAATACAAAATAAAATAAGGTCTGGGGTAAGGTTACTTAAAAAGGACCTTAAATACTTTGACGTAGCCCTGGCTATTTAGCTGGAGAGGATTTAGTCAACTTGATGTGGATTTTCTTTGCTGCTAGGGCACAAGAGTGCAACCTTGTACGAATACTCTGGCTCCACTTCTGCAAGTAAAGTTAAACCTTTTCCGGATGTGGAGCAAGGGCCCAATTATCTAAGATTGTGCCAAGAAACTTCTTTCTTGGGAGTGAATAAAGTGGACAATCCAGGAGGTAATGACACAGATCTTCAGGAACTGAGCCACCACGTATACAAAGGCGCTCAGTTGCTGGTGTTTTGGTATATCGGCCTTCAAGCACTGCTGTTGGCATAGTTTGGAAACGGAGGGATGTAAAGGCTGAATGCAAGTTAAATAAAGAAATTTTAGTCATATAATGTGCCCTGTGATGGTCCCTTTCAGAGAAACAAAGGCTGGCAAGATTGTCTGCTGGATCTCTTTTCAATCTGTGCCAATAGTTAAAATAAATTATGAGCGTGAGCCCGAAGGGAGGGAAGACCCACTTCAGCCCTCAACAGCACAGCTGGAGTGTTTGGGGAAAGTGCTAACAGCCTTTTTAGAAAAAGATTTTGAACTCTCTCCAAATTTATGATCAGGGAATCATTCCATCCCCAAACCTCAACACTGTATAAAAGTTGGGTGATTAACTTACTTTGGAAAAGCTTTAGGGCTGGTTCTATCTGATATCCCCTTTTACTATGGTAAAATTTAAGGATTGCCCACATAACCCAAAGTGCTGTTGATTTTATAATGTCAGTATGTGCCTTCCAGGAAAGTGTCACAGAACGTAATACCCAGATATTTAAAGTTTCGCTTTGGTCTATTGGAAACCCATCCATTGTCCAACTGAAAACGCACCGGCGCTTCCCAAAGACCATCACCTTGGTCAGTATACATGAACACATAGAAAGCTGCCTTATACTGAATCAGACCACTGGTCCATCAAGGTCGGTACTGTGTACTCAGACTGGTAGTGGCTTTCCAGGGTCTCAGGCAATGTTCCCTCTAAGCTGTGGAGTCTTGTGAGGAAAAATTCTACTTTGTGAGCTACCGGCATTAAAGCTGTGAGCAAGCGATTTGGGTACTGCATAAATCAGTTTGCTCTGGAGCCATCCTTCCTGAATGAAGACAAAAATGTGTGCGCTGGAGGCTAAAAAAACTGTGAGCTAGCTCACACTAACTCAGCTTAGAGGGAACACTGGTCTCAGGTAGAGGTCTTTCACCTCACCTTCTTCCTGGTCCTTATAACTGGAGATGCTGGGATTTGAAACTGGGACCTTTTGCATGCAAAGCAATGGCTCTTCCACCAAGCCACAAGCCCTTCATAAAGTAAAGTGAGATATTATACCAAATCTCTAGCTGATGACAAACTAAATGAAAGCTTCTATAACTGTCTTCTACTTCCATTCACAGATTGGCTGATCGTAGTTGCTTCTCTTTTGGCCCTGGCATTGATACTTGGTGTTTGCATTGCTGTGAACAGCCGGAGAAGGTAAAGAACCTTTTTTTTAGTTTTCCATTGCTTGATGCCTGAACAGAATTCTAAAAGGGTTTTCATGACAACTTGAGAAAATTCAGAGCAAAGAGAGCCACAACAACAAAAACTTACCAGAAACATGCTGTAAGCCACACTAGTGATAAAACTTATGTCCGCTCTTAGCCTTCTTCGTGCATGCAAAAATATTCTTCCCCTCCAACTCAACTCAGCACTCGGTCAAGGGTAGATAAGAGCCAGATATGGGAAATGTAATAGGTGGCCTTCATTTCCTTGCATATTTATTTATTTGTTGTACTGATATCCCAGTTTTCCTACAAGTGCCTCCCAAAGTTGCTTACCTCACTAGAGATTCAGGCCCTGCCCTCAGGCTTACAATCTAAAACAGGCAAGACATACAAGAGATAGGGGAAGCAAGATGGATGTGATGGATTTATATACAGTTCCTTTGCTTGGATAACATGGTGATACTATTCTTTGGTCCTTATTCCCATGGCCATCTACAGAGGTGGTAGGTAATGTTGAGAATGCTTATGCTTTCAGTAGATTCAGTCTCATTTCTGCAGGAGTAGTTCGGCAACCCTGAAGGGAAGAATTATTCTATGGGGTGGGTTATCTCAGCACTGAAAGTCTTCACCAATATTCTGTATTGTCATTGAATTCTTGGCCATTTGTGCCAGGATGTGACACTTCTACAAAATGGTCATCTGTCAGTCTGGCTGTAGTTAGTAGGATTTATCCAGGCATATTTCATTGAATGTGGGCTGAGAATGACTACTCTGGCCACAATCTGCATCCTACTTATTCCAGTACAGTCCTGTCAAGGGCACTTTATATTGTGTGACAAATGTCAAAAGCCCACAAAGTGTATTTGGAGTGTATTCCTTACCTGCCAGCCCAATTCCAAATTCTAACTCTCACCAAGAAAATCCATGTTTGTGGAAGCAGAATTGTCCCTCAATACCCAAACATTAAACAAAAATGCTGTTATTACTTTTGTTTCCTGAATAAATGTCTGCAGTGGCCTAAATGTTCTCCAGTGAAATCCATAGTTTGCACTAACCCACAAGCAATTATAAGACTATATCAGTGCTTCTCTGGATCAATATTCCTTTGCAAAACCTCATGGGAAATTTTTTATTCCAATTTGTTACAGTGGGTGGGATAGAAATTCAACAGAAAAGCAACTCAGTGCCAAAAATTGGCTGATCTTTTAAAGGTTTAGGACCCAAGCAGGGTTTTTTGTGTAAAGAAAATTGTTAATTAGTTGTTAAAGATTTTCTGGGCTGTATGGCTGTGGTCTTGGCATTGTAGGACCTGACGTTTCGCCAGCAGCTGTGACTGGCATCCTCAGAGGCAGGGCTTTTTTTGTAGAAAAAGCCCAGCAGGAACTCATTAGCATAATAGGCCACACCCCATGCCTTCCCTTGGCTTGCCTGGGCAAGCTGGCTAATGAGTGCAGCTCATTAGCATATAAGACCGCACCCCATGCCTTCCCTTGGCTTGCCCGGGCAAGCTGGCCCTTGGACAGGCTGGGAAAGGCACTCCCCGATCCTTCCGGGGGGGGGCTGGCCCACCCATCTTCAAGTCACCAGGGGGTGGTCACTCTCCAGGCCTTTCCTCTGTAGCCACATGCGCAGAGGTTTTGGCTGTAGTGGGCGTGGTCAACTCTGAAGCCAACCGGAACTCCGTTCCTGTGCGTTCCTGCCCAAAAATAGCCCTGCTCAGAGGTATAACACAGAAAGATGGAGTACTCTATGTTTCAAGGTGAGAAGAAAAATGGTAGGCAGGTAATTTATATCACGTTTCTTGTAACATGATTAAATATGGCCCCAGCTCACCGGGAGATGCTCATTGTGGTCTGGGAACTGGGCAAAGCAGTGGAAGCATGGCTGTGGGAGTGAGGCCTGCTGCTTAAGCCAATGTGGCTGGAGTGGACATAGGGAGTGTTGCCAGTGCCTTTAAAAATCTGTTCATCAACTGGCTCGCCCTTTCTTCAGGTCTTCAACTTTTCCCACCCTTCCCTCCGTTTTGTGATTTTAGTGTGATGGGTTGGTCTGGTTTGTTCATCATGTTTTCCTGTATTGAACTGTGTTTTTTAAGGCTATTTTATCATCACAGTTTGGGCATTTTTTGGCATTGGGATGATCCTTGTGGGGGGGAGGACCTGCCGGCATGCTTGCCTCACCCATTTTGGGGACTCCCTTATGGGGTCTTGGGGGTGGAGCCCAGCTCAGGACCTGCCGGCTCACTTCCACCACCAGGTGGCAAGGGGACCATACAGAGGCTGGCACCCACATGGATGTTGAGTCTTGTCACTCCATGGTTTTATCCCCCAGTAGGCAGGCTGGGGGGGGGGGTCATCAGGTGGTATATCCAGATGTCTGGATATGTCCCCATGCTGTGCCAGTGCTTCTTTTGACTGTAATCAGTAAAGCTGTGGCCATACATATTATCTAAACATGGTATCTGGGGTTTTTCTTCAACCGCATTGCCCTCCTATCCTCCCTAGACCTGGAATGAACTAGAGTGTGAATATCACAGTTTGCTAATTTATATCACTATGTGATCTTTTGGAATTTTTTCTAAAGCAGCCTGATATCCTCTTCATCTAATTTTGATCTTTAGTTACCAAAGAAGCAGAAGAGCAGAACCCTACCTGATCAAATACAGATTCGATCTCTATTCACATGGCCCAGTCTGGAAGCTATAAACCATGAATAATGGCTTTCTTATTAAAAACATATTTTCATAGAATTTCAGAAAGTTAAATGCCACGTACCAAATCTCATGTAAAAGTTTTAAAGGATGAGAGTAGAAAGAATGCCTTATCTAACTACTGACTGAACCAAGATTTTGAGCAATGGGGCTGGCCATTGTCTTTTTACTTACTACTACCTTTTTCTCCCAAATTTTAGTATGGCCTCTTCTTTTGCCTGTCACCTCCCATCCACCCATACATATTATAATCCTTGTTCTGTGGGAAGCAAGATGCTATCAGATGCGCTTAGGCTTCTTACTGCTTTCAGTGACCCAAGATAGCAACACTCTAGGATAAATATTCATGTAATGTCATGCCCAGCATCATCTTAGTGATGAGGAAGCAGGCTCTTGTTCTTTGGAGGTCTTTAAGCAGAGATTAGATAGTTGATAGCAGAGCTGATTGTGTGAACATAGGCAGATCATGAGAGGGAGGGCAGGAAGGGATGCTCTCAGCTCGTGTGGCTCTTTCTTACGTGCCCAGGGTAATTCTGATTGCCACTTTGAGGTCAGGAGGGAATTTGCCTCTAGGCTAGATTGACCAGGATCCTGGAGGTTTTTTGCCTTCCTTTAGGCATAGAGCAGGGGTCACTGGGGAGTGGTGGAAAGGTAGTTGTAAATATACTGCGTTGTGCAGGGGGTTGGACTAGGTGACCTTTGAGGTCCCTTCGATTTCTGTGTTTCTATGTTTGTAATTAAGTTTTTTAAAAAACCTTTTCAAAAACATTTTTGCCACCAACATTTTATTACTTCAGAGTAAGTCTGCTTCTGTTGGGCAATAAAGTGTAAACCATTTATTCCACAGAAGTCTCACTACATTCCCAGTTAAGATAAGTCACAAGCCAACTAGGGGGAGGGAACATCCCCAACTCGATAATATCATGTTGGGGACATCCCCCCCCCCAGCAATGACCACCTATAGCCACCCGTCTCCCTCCCTTCCTGCAAGATTTAAAGGGCCCTCCAGCTGATCTGGGAAGCACGTTGTCTGCCAATCAGCTGGAGGGCCCTTTAAATCTTGCAGGAGTTGAGGGAGAGGGGCTGCTTTAAAGATACCCTTTAAATGCTTTTGGCCATGTGGTGGCCAAGTGGTGAATCACCGCTTGGAGATCAGGCATGCAGCTGGTGGCCGCCCCTCTCCCTCCCCTCCTGCAAGATTAAAAGTGCCGTGCAGCTGCTCGGTGGGCCACATGCTTCCCCCGATTGACTGGAGGGCCCTTTGAATCTCTCAGGAGGAGAGGGAGAGGGGTGGCCACAGGTGGTCATTCTTGGGGGTGGGGCTTCCCCCCCAGACAGCTGGCCAGCAGTGGGCTGAAGCCCCTAAAATTGGGGAACCCCTGCCTGGACCGGGGGTCTGGCAACCCTATCCAAAATAGATTTGTTGCTGTAAAGAAGTTAACAATTATAATGAAGTAGCACCACGTCAGCTTTTGGCTGATCTTACTGTTTGTTTGCTCACACAAGAGGGAGAACACAGGATCTGGTCTGATTCTCCAGATCACTGAATGCCCCTCCCATCTCACTTGAATTTCGTAACTAACCCCCAGTGTATGAAATGGAGGGGGGAATGTGTTTCCATCAGCAAAAATCTGCTAACAGCCATTTTTTCATCTCTACATTTTCTTCTTTAAGCACATTAAACATATAATGGTGATTCTGCAATGTCTAACAGCTGGGAACTTATTCTAATGACCAAGCAGAATATTTTTCAAAACATCTGTATTTAAATGAAATTAACAATTTAAATGAAATTAACAATTTTAGATGATTCTTCCATTCATTTGAAACAAACAGGTAGATTACCAAACGTCAGTATAGCTGCCTTTTAAAAGAAGTTTTAGAACGTGCAAGGTAAATGTGGCAGCTCTTGATTAGCAAGTTGGAATTTGACTGGGGGACTGATAAGCACTTACCCACTGAAATCAGTGGGATTTACATGCTTCCCTTGGGGTGGATTGGGCCCTCTGTTAGAAGTAATGGTTATCTTCACATTACACTAATGGACCAGAACAGAAAATAGCCTGGAAAAAATAAGTCTTCTGTTCTTTTCAAACATTTCCCTCAGCAATTAAAATTGACTCCTGACAGTTAATCAGCTCAAGCTTTAATTAAAGCTAATAGCCCTAATAAAATCCAGTAGGATTTACTCCTCTTTTCAGAATGTCACAGTGTATTTTGACTTTCCATTCTTCTTCTTCTTTCCATTAGATGTGGACAGAAACAAAAGCTTGTGATCAACAATGGCAAAGGGGTGGTGGATAACAAAAACATGGGTGGACTGAATGGAGAAGCCAGTAAATCTCATGAAATGGTACACTTGGTACACAAAGAGCAGCCAGAAGACCAAACAGGGTCACACGATGAATTCCTGCAAATTGATGAAACAAACAACCTACAAGAAGTAGACTTGAAGAGTGGTGTGTAAGCAGCCCATGTTATTCCAGTTGAACCAGAGTTGGCAAAATAAAAATTTGCGTGGAACTGGGACTAGAACTCACAAATGCAATGTGCTACTGATGTCTCTTAAACATAATTAAGCATACATTTTTTCCCTCTCTCTCTCTGTTTTGATGGTCAGGTAGAAGATGAATATGTCATTTTTCTCTGCCCAACATTGCATAATTTTGCCCAGTCCTGAATGGGGTCACCCATATCATTGCCATCACCTGTCTGCTTATCATGGTCTCTTATTTCATAAAGAACAATAGTAACTTTGATAAGGAGAAATATCCCTCACCCCAACACATGCATTATTTCCCCTCACCACCGGAACGTCTTACCATTAAGATATTTAAGGTACTAAGTGTATCTGTGCCTACACAATGTGTGCTAGAGAGCTACAAGAAAGCGCTACACAGAGGAGTCAACACATCAGAGTGGAACATAATTCCTTGGCATCACCTCTTAGCCCTGAAGACTTTGTCAGATATGTAGAAACGATGTCCTTCAGTTATTGTATCTTTAAAAAAACATTCATCCAAAACTTCCACAGATGTCCCATAATATTTCTAAACAGAAAGGGTGGAAAGAGAAGAAAGAATAAATTTGATTTTATAGCTAATAAAATTTTATTCTTTGTAATCTAAATAACCTGTGCTGTTATCTTTCAGTTTTCTGTCTTTACTGTGTTGTTCATAGCTGGGAATGATAAATCAATTTATTGATCTCCATTCAACGTTCAAGCTCAGTGGACTGCTCATGTAGTACTGCACTCTTTGCAACAGATAGGAAATCTGAATCTAAGACTCCCCTGGACTCCCACTATACAAGTGGATTTCTCAAACAACTATTTTGTACTGTATGAATTATTTAAATCCAGTCTTGAGAACTGTGCATGAAGCTGTGAGTGCTGGATTTGGAAGAACTGAGCATCACACAGAGATTATGCATGCCCAGTGTTGGTTCTGTGTTCATTAGGGCTATGGTGGTAATTTTACTGCCCTGAAAACAGGACTATCTCTTCCTGTGTGAAAAGTAACATATAGCATTCCAATTCTTAACCAATTTATCATATTTTCCTGTTGTATATTATTTGGAATATCTTGCTGAAGTCAGATTTTTGATATTACCTTTTACCCTTCTTTGGGGGGGGGGAATTCTGTTTTATCTGATTTCTTTTGTTTTATTTCTAGTCTGCTGAATAAAGTGCTGCACATTAATTTTACCCAGGGAGAGAGAAGGCCAATCAAGGCAGTAACCATCTCTCAGTCATCACCCCTTTGTACCCATCAATATGTACTGGAGTTCACCTCCAACAAATGGCCAATACATACAAATATTAAAAATTCTATACACATCTTCTTTATTGCACAAACAAAATAAATTTTACAAACCCTGGGAAAGTAAAAGGTCAATATAATTATGCTGAACAATGTAAAATAGTTGCAATTGTATTTGCCATACTTCCTTTGTTCTTCTGTATGTCAAATTTGTTTAAAATGTTTTTGTATATAACTAAAAGTGTTTTGCCACCACAATACATGATTAGCAAGAACTCTTAATTACTTCCTTTTGACATATTGCATAGTATAACCCCAGCCTCAAAAGGGAAATGTGCTTTTGGTATAGTGGTTTGGTTTGTGGACTCTAATCTGGGAGAACTGGGTTTTGATTCCCCGCTCCTCCACTTGCACCTGGCTGGATGACCTTGGGCAAGCTGTAGCTCTGATAAGAGCTGTTCTTGAAAAAGAGCAGTTTCTGTCAGGGCTCTCTCAACCCCACCTACCTCACAGGGTGTCTGTTGTGGGGAGGGGAAGGGAAAGGAGTTTGTAAGCCGCTCTGAGACACCTTTGGGTAGTGAAGGGCGGGGTATAAATCCAATCTCCTCCTCCTCTTCTTCTTCTTGTGAAAAGAGCTTCTGCGCATGTGGCCAGAGTGGCAGTTGAGGTGCAGTTGGATGAAGATCCACAAGGATGTGCATTCAGAAAGTAAACAATAAAAATCCAGGCTGAGCACGTTAACCTCAGAAAGTAGCTAGTTTAATTTTTGAATACCAACTGACTTGGCCAGACGGAGCCACTTCCCTGGTGGGGCTGTCAAGGCTGCATGCTGCTGTCAGATTCTTTGAGTTTCTACCACATGGGAGAAAAAGAATGAGGCAGCATATATTTATTTATGTACTTATTTATACCCCACCTTCCTCCCCAATGTGAACCCCAAGCAAATTACATCATTCTCATCTCTCCCGTTTTATTCTTCAAACAACCTCATGAGATAGGTTTAAGGTGAGGGTGTGTGAATAGCCCCAGCTCACCCAGCAAGGTTCCATGGCAGAGTAGGGATTTGAACCTGGGTCTTCCATATCCTAGTTCAGTACTCTTGACACACCACACTGTCAGACAGCATTGTCCCTGGTTGGTATTTCTGTGCACAGCATTTTCCAGATCACCATGATGGGTCACTGGCTTGGGGAAGAATCTTATTCTGTATAAACTGGGGCATAAACTGTTGGAGCCTTGCGAGTCTGAGGAGCAAGCAAATGTTTTGCTTATACCTACTGGGAAAAGACACGGTGAGCCTGCGACGTAGGACTTTTGAAGGGGAAAAAGTAAAGGCTTAGCTTGTATCATCTGTAAGACATAGAATCTACCATTCTAGTGAGGCTGGAGGCTGTCTCCTTGTGCTCTATTCTTCCCTTTCCTCAGAACAGGTAACCTGTCTGCTTTGCTGAGTAGAGGCTGAGGCTTCTATTTTTGGTAACTGGAAAAAAACAGACACCACAGGGCAAAGTGATAGAAGGATTAAGCTGTACATGTGAAATGACCTATAATGACCCCAGGGAAGGTGGGAATATGCATGAATGAGACCACCTGCCCATATGTAAAACAAAATCAGCATATAGTTCAAGAGGAGGCAACCCCTGCTCTCTTTGGAGGTTTTCAAACAGAGGCTAGATAGCCATCTGACAACAATGCTGATTCTGTGAACTTAGGGAGATCATGAGCGGGAGGGCAGGAAGGGTTGCATCAGTGCTTAGTTCTCAGGGCCCTTCCTTACATTCCCCGGGGTAATGCCGATCACCACTTTGCGGTCAGAATTTTTCTCCAGACTAGTTTGGTCAGGGATCTTGGTGAGGGTTTGTTTGTTTTTTTGCCATCTTTTGGGCAAGGAGTAGCGGTCACTGGGGGTGTGGAGGGGGAGGTAGTTGTGAATTTCCTGCATTGTGCAGGGGGTTGGACTAAATGACCTTGGCGGTCCCTTCCAATTCTACAATTCTATGATTCTCTTCCTTCTCCCATACCTGGCTTTTTACTGTGCAGTGCGATGTATGAAGTGCTTTTTCCATGGAAGAAGGATCCTTTGGGTGACATATACAATCACCCCAACTTGGTAGAAGACAAAAAAGTTACACATGGAAATAAGTCTCCCATTGGCACTTATGCAGTGGACAGGAAAAATGAGACAGTGCTAAAGAGAGCACATGAAGCAGCATCCTTGTCCATCAGAGTGTCTGCAGTTCTCTCAAATTTCACACGTGCCATAGTGATTTGGTCTGACAATCTGCTTCAGGATCCTGAACCAGATCCACTCACCCTAAAGAGATCCCTGCTCAAAATAAAGCATGCAGCCCAGTTTGCAGCGGATGCCTCTCAGGATGGCTTACAATATTCCACTAGATCTCAGGCAGCTGACGTGGTGGTGAGAAGGAATCTATGGCTCAAGCAGTGGAATGTGGTCTCACTTTCAAAATCAAACCTGTCCACAGAAAAGTTTTCGGGACTGCATCTATTTGGTGAAGGTCCTTTGGAGAATGTGTTAGTGGAGATCAAGGAAAAGAAGCAAGTTATGCCGTCATCAGCTGATTCCAAAAAGAAGGACTTTAAGCCAAGAGCCTTCCAGTCCTTTCGCCCTTACAAGCCGCCATTCAGAGGCAGAGATTACAGGGACAATAGAGGAGACCGTTTTTCCTCCTCCCAGTCAAGATTTCGGAGTAAACAGTTCTCCGGACCCAAGAAGGACTACAGCAGTCAAGGGAAAAAGCCAGCAGCATGATTCCATGATAGGAGGGAGCCTGCAAGATTTCACCCCACAATGGAGAAGGACCACAAGATTCTTGGGTCCTCTCCATTGCTCCTCTATGCTGAGTTAGTGTGAACTAGCTCACAGTTTTTTAGCCTCCGGCTCACACGTTTTAATCTTCACTCAGGGAGGATGCCTCCAGAGCAAACTAATTTATGCAGTAGCCAAATCGCTTGCTCACAGCTTTAATGCTAGTAACTCACAAAGTAGAATTTTGCTCACAAGACTCCACAGCTTAGAGGGAGCATTGGTTCTCTCTGTTGTGGAGTCTGAGTGCAAGATCCAGTTTTCATCACTACCCCCATATCGTTTTATTCATTCTCCAGTTCCAAGCAATTTGAGCAAGCTGATCCATATGAGGGAAGCCATTCAGCACCTGTTGGACACTGGCATGATAGAGACAGTCCCAACTCAGCAGCGCTTCCAGGGAGTGTATTCTATCCTTTTTCTTGTCCCAAAAAAATCAGAATGGAGGGCCATTTTGAACCTCAAAGAACTCAGTGTTTGGGTGGTTCAACAGAAGTTCTGCATGGAATCTTTAAGTCCATCCTTCAAGCTTTACATCAGGATGATTTCTTGGCCTCCTTGGACCTCAAGGAGGCATACTGACACATACCAATTCATCCAGAACATCAGAAATACCTGCATTTTGCATTTCAAGGGGAACATTACCAATACAGAGCGCTGCCTTTTGGTCTATCATCGTCACCTCGGGTGTTTACCAAGGTCCTGGTGACATTAATAGCAGAACTGAGGAGAGAAGGGATACACACATATCCCTTTCTCGATGGCATCCTGATCAAATCTTGGGACCAGAGGAAGTGTCAGAGAGACATTAACCATGTGGTACACATCCTACAGGTTCACGGTTTTCTTATCAATGCACAGAAGAGTCAACTAGTTCTGTCTCAAGTCATCACACATCTGGGTGTTGGGATAGACACCAGGCTGGCAAGAGTCTTTTTACCAACAGAGAAGCAGACAACTATCAGATCACTGATAACATCTCTATGACACCGAAAGAGAGCGAACTTGATGACACTAGCCAGATTACTAGGTCTCTTGATTGCAACAATAGATTTAGTACCATGGGCAAGATTTCATTCAAGAGTGTTAGAGTGGGCACTGATTTCGTATCAGAATGACATTGTAAGGAAGAGACACAAATGCATTCTTATCACAACAAGGATGAGATATTCTCTCAACTGGTGGACATCCACAACGAACCTGGGACAAGGTGTTCCATTGTTTCAGAACCCCGACATCATGATAACCACAGATGCCAGTCTGAGAGGTTGGGGGGCCCACTGCTTGGACAAGACAGTTCAAGGGAAATGAACCAATCAAGAAAGACAGAACAGCATAAATCTTCTGGAACTCAAGAGTGATACAGTTGATACTTCTGGCATTCGCGAACGTGATAAGAGGAAAATTTGTACTAGTACGTATGGACAAATTAATAGCAAAAGCTCATGTAAACCGCCAAGGCGGGACAAGAGTGACATTATTATACCTGGAGTCAATGCAGATGCTTGCATGGGCAGAAAGGAATCTGAAAGGTCTGTGAGCTCAACACATACAGGGAGTATTCAACACCCAGGCAGATTGGTTGAGTCGAGAGGACGTGGATCAAGCAGAATGGGCCTTGAACAGCCGAGTGTTCAGGGGACTGATAGCACGCTTCGGGATGCCTCAGATGGACCTTTTTCGCTTTCGCAAGGAATCGAAAGGTACCAAGGTATTTCTCAAGGTTCACTCCTTTCCTAAAAACAGTGGTTGTGGCATGAGTACATGCCCCACACTTTCCATAGTGAACACAGAAGCAAAAAGTTCATTGAGCTTCTCTGCCATCTCTCCATCTTCCTTTAGCAATCCCTTATTTCTTTGTCATTCAGAGGCCCAACTGCTTCTCTGGCTGGTTTCCTGCTCTGGATATATTTAAAGAAATGTTTATTTTTGACTTGATGTTTTTAGCAAGTCACTCTTCAAAACTCTCTTTTTGCATGCCCAATTATTGAGTTATATTTCTTTTGCCAGAACCTGTGGTCCCTTCAATTCACTGGGGCAGACATTCCACTTTTTAAAATAAACCTCTTTATTTTTTATAATTTTTTTTACTTGTGTTGTTAATCGTGCAGCCATTCTTTTAGGCTTGGCAGTGCCTCTTTTGAAATCAAATGTTACTATTTTGGACTTTAGGGGTAACTTTCAATTGATATGAATGCTGAACTTAATAGCATTGTGGTCACTGCACCCAATTGGTGCAATAACCTCTACATCTCTCACCAAGTCTTGAGATCTGCTCAGAACCAAGGCCAAGATCACAACCCCTCTGGTTGGTTCTGTGACCAGTTGATCCAGTGCAGTCATTTATGATGTCTAGGAATTTCATTTCTACAGCATGACTTGAGCACACACTTACCCAGTCAATGTGAAGATAGTTGAATTCTAGCATAACATTATTTGCTTTAGACACCTCCCTTATTTCCTTCTCCATCTCAACATCAACCTCAAGGGTTTGAGCCAGTGGGTGACGGTACACTCCCACTTTTAAGTAACCCTTAGGGCCCAGTATTTCCACCCATATGGCTTCTGTTGGGGAGTTAATTCCCCTTATGTTTTCTAACATTTGAGTCTATGCCCTCTTTGATGTTCAACGGAACACTTCTACCAACCTGTCCCTCTTTGTTCTGCCTATAGAGCATATACCTAGGGATGATTGTATCCCATAGATTTCCCCCATTCTACTATGTTTCTGAGATACCTACTATATCTAAATTGTCATTGAACACCTAGAACTCCAACCTGACTCAGACTTCCAGCACTGGCATATAGACACCTACAATGTGTTTCCCACTCCAGCAACCCTCGCCTCTCTTGGTCCCTTAGTCGCCACACATGGCCCTCAATCGCCATTGTGCCCTCACTCCCAAGTTCTATTATGCTCCTATCAATATTACCCCGAGTGTTTACACAATCATCCCTTTGGACTGACACATCCCGAACCGGAGGCTTCCCAGCTCCTTTTGGCTTTCCCACCAGGATTATCTTAAAAGATGCTCTGCCACCTTGATAGTAATCACCAGCAGCCTGGCTCTTTTTTGGTTCAAGTGAAGCCCATCTCTTTTGTACAGTTTTGGCTTGTCCTAGAAAATTCCCCAGTGCTTAACAAATCTAAACCCTTCCCCCGGCACCATTTTCTCATCCATGCATTGAGACACCTAATCTGTGCCTGTCTAGCTTCTGAGAATGCTACCTTTGAGGTCTTTAACTTTCTGCCTAGTAACCTAATTTTTTCCCTCCAGGACCATGCAACTACATTTCCCAATGTTATTGGTGCCAACATGCACCATAACTGCTGACTTCTCGCCAGCACTATCAACCTATCTAGACAGTGTGTGATGTCCGCAACCTTTGCACCAGGCAGGGAAGTCACCATGCAATCAAAACGCCTGTAACAGACCCCCCTCCCTATATTCCTAATTATCCAGTCACCCACTACTAAAAGCGCACCTTCCCCCAACCCCAGAGAGGTATCCTTGGTACCAGAGGATATTGGTCTGTCACCCAAGGAAAGTGTCTCTTCTAAGGGATCACATTCGTCCTCCTCAGATCCTCTTCCTTTGACCTTGAGACCCTCACTGTCCACAACAGCAGAAGAGCTTTCAGCACAGGAGTGGGACTGTTCTGGTAAATCCCTGAGGATCTCTTCCCTAAACCTCTCTCTCTGCCTCAGATTCTCCAGGTTGGCAACCCTAGCCTCAAGAGAATGAACCTGCTTCCTGGCAAGCTCCATGCAGCAAGCACACACCCATGTTTTCCACCCAGTGGGCAGATAATCAATGTGGCACTCTCTGCAAAACACTGGATAGCCCCTGCTCCCCTGCTGTCTTTTTGCCTTCATAAATGGTTAGTCACTTGTGGGTATCTTAGAATGAAGTAGGGTACTTACCTGATCTAGTGTGGATTTCTGTAGCAGGAAGGATACAGCAGCATGCCACCCTCCTTCCTGAAGTGGAGCTTGTATGCCCCTTCTTATGAAACTCAGACTAGAGGGGCTCTCTCCTGTTCCCGCTTGACCTCCTGTGCTGAACTCCCCTGTTAAAAGCCCTGTTCAAAGCACAGTGACCAAGCCCCAGTGGGATCCTGTCTGCCTTGTCTGCCACTGCAGACTGTCATAACACAACCCATGCTGCTGTTCCTGAAAGTCCCAAACTCCCAAGAATAGCATTTGGAGGAATTCAGTGGGCTGCTGTGAGAAGGGGGAAGAAAGGAAACATCCATTCCGTGAATGATGCTCAGTGTCCTTTGAATCCAGCTTATTCAGTGCTGATTGACTTTATCGCATAACTTGTTGTGACTATGCAGCTGTCATAAAATTCCATCTAAAATTTCACACCTGTTATGGAGCAAAGAAGTACACTCACATTATATATTTTTTTTGCTGCTAGACTCAAACACAGATACTAACCATGAAAATTATGAATCCACATTTATTGATGATATGTACATAAAAAGTACAACACTTAGTGAAATATTGTTTTTGCTTATTACTTCCAGTATATAAAGAATATCCAGTTTTATTTTATACATGTTACAGAAATCAGTTCACGTAGTAAGAAAGAATTAAAAGAAAACAGATACAGATAAATAGATAGGAGAATTACACTACCAACTAAGCTTACTAAATTAGGCATTCCTAATAAAGTATACAAGAAGGTAACCAGAGTTAAAGTTTTATCACCTGCATTCATTAGTCTTTATACAAATGTGGTACAGTACTGTACATCATTTCAAGTCCCGGATGAGTATTTTCAGTTAAGGTCAAAGACCAAACTTGTGTTTTCTTTCACTTCCATGAAGTATCTTATAAGAATCCATCTAATGAATGGATCTATCTTGACAGAAACCATGTGATGCCTAAGGCTGGGCAAGAATTGCAGGACAGCCATACAATTATGCAGGCCAAGGGGGCATATTTACTTTGGCCAACAGCATAAGGTTTTCCTGTGGTTAGATATGGAAATGGACACAGATATATTCCTTGGAATTATGTGGACCTTTCACATTCCATAGCTGAGTATGGGAGACCCTTCTGATTGCAGTTTTCAGGATCACTGAGGTCTGTAAAACCTATGCTTGGCAACAGCGAGAGGAAATTCACAAAAGAAAAGCCAGAATTCATTATGAGATAATTGCAGCCTACCTTTAAGTAAATGTTAGGACAGAGGACAGAAGATCGTTACACAAGAGAGTAAAAGCAATAAATAATTTCTCAGGCAACTCTATGTCCCTGCAATGATATAGGGTAGTATCGTATCCTGCATGTAAAGTGAACTCACTTTACTTATTAATCCAGGTCACTTGCATGTTTGTACAAAATCTCCATAAACTAATTTGAAAACATCTTCTTTGCGTTCTGATTCTCCCAGCTTTGCTGATTTTAGCTATTTTTCAACGAGTGGCCTAAGGTTTTTTTTAAAAAATCTCTCGTAATACATGGGAAATGAGTAAAGGGACGTAAAAATTATTTGAGAAATCAGTGCTGTTCAAAAACGCACCAGGTATAAAGTACACCATACTTTTTGTCTTTTTCTCAACTACATTGGGATTTATAGTTATACTTTCAATATTTTATAATACACACAAAAAAGGAAGTTGTTAAGACACTGAAGGAGCCTGTCTATATCTTGATACAAATTTAAAGAGCAGGTTTGGTCTTGGCAGTGCTGCAGCCAATGAACAACTGAGAATGACTGAACATCACAGGAATCTTGAAATTCTGTTGGGTGACTGCGGATTCCATGTTGCAAAGCAAAAACACAAATTGCAATTGCAAAAGAGAAGCATGGCATCCAAAGCAAAGAGTACAGTAAGGCTGATTTTTCCTTATAACCAATGTGCTAATCAATGCAGTGACTTACTGAAGTTATGTCACTACCAGTGCCACTCTCAGCAGAGCTACACTCTTCTAAGCCCATCAGAAGGCTTAGAAGAGCGAAATTTTGTTTAGGATGGCACTTTGCATTTCCAACCATTCAAATGTACAAAAGAACCTACACTGACAGTATAAACTCAGAATAATAATGACCTACATGAATTCATTAATGTAGTAGTGACATTGCATTCACAGTGCAGCAAATCAGCCAGTCACAGTCACGAAATGCCATGGATTTATACACACTCGCACACGTTTCACAAATGTTGCTGGTTAGATATATGAAAACAAAAGACTAAGATATTTACAGTGCGTTGGATTCAATGTCACATTCTGATAATTATTCAAATACACCATGCATCAACATGTTTATATTACCAACATATAAAAATATTTATCAAACTATAAAGATTATTCTGTTAATGTCTGGAAACAGAAACAACAGAGCAACCAACCAACCCAACAAAAATTCATTTCGAAACACAAGTTATAAAGTATACACTCCAACTCAATTGATGTTAAATTATATAAAAATCAAACAACAATTAATACTATATTCACAATTTCACTGAAATTACACAAATATAAGCTACATTATCTACACAAAGTGCAAAGAGGCACTGTTCTTCATGCGGAAAACAACGCATCATAAGAGGGTCATGCTTTCACAGCTATTATTAGAACCTTGTCTTGCTACTTGAATATGTTTTTTTCTAATTACAAGAATACTCCAAAAACTCTGTTTTAAAATATAAGAGGATTACAAAATAAGGATACATCAATACACTTCCTATTTCTGCTGTACATTTTGTTTACCCGAGCACAAGGCATGTACAACAGGTTTCACTATTAAATACACCTGTTTTGGTACATATCCTCTGTTGTGTGCTATGCAGTTGATTTCTAAAAGGGGCAACATCTACATTGTACCTCAGTTGTTACTCATGTTATAAAACGTTTCTTTACTCCTTCAGTGTGCTTGGATAATGGCAAGGCCATATGACTAGATGTATTTTGTTACTGCTAATAAAAAGATCACACTCATTCTGATAAAATACACAGTTGGTTTTCTTTAAAATGTTTTAAAAATCAGGAGGTATTTCTCCATGTGCTACTCAATTGGCATCGGATACATTGTTTGGTCCTTTTTGTACAGAAGACCAAATTCTGTAGCTCTCTGCACTGTCTGAACATGAATAATTCATTAATTTTGCTTGATTAATTTAGATTGTGTGCCTGGCCTTGAGTGTCCAATACTCCATCAAAAGTGAACTGGTGGAACAGTTATGCAGGATGAGACTGTTGCTCATGTGGATGCACATCTGGATGTCTGTACCCATTATGACAATCATCAGAGTCTTTTTGAACTACCTAGATGTGTTCTTAGTTAAGAATTCAGGGCCATCAGTTGTTATATCTAACTAGCTATTAGATCAGTGCTTTTGTTGTTAAGAAAGGTTCCAGTACTCATATACTTCACTGATTGCCACCAATTCCCCCTCCCTCTACAAATCCCCACTAGGCTGTTTCTGAGAGTCCACACTCTCTTCCTCTGGCTGAGAAGGGCAGGCCAGCAACACAAGTATCAGTATTTGGGGAGCCTCAAGAAAAGATACTGGTAGTCAGTACTGGTGAGTACCATCTCAAAGAAAGCCCTGCTACAGATGAATTATGCTCATTTTCAAAAGCTGTGATCCTAAATTACATTGAATCTTATTCTATACAACAAAATGGGATAATGCAGTTAGGACTAAGATCCTGGGAACAAAAGGGATAGTTAAATCAATTATTCTAGATCAGACCCTGTTGATTTTGCAGGTTGGTCCCTACAAAATTCTCCTGGTGACCCAGGTCAAGTATCATACACAATAGATCAGACATCTATTCAATGCATCAATCTAAAAGACCACTATAATAATATAGTGTTCCATAAGGAACGGCAGCATTTCAAGACACCTTTAATTCCTATTTGTGCTTTACATAGAGGTTATGTTTCCAGGAATGTTAATTTAGCATAAGAAATTATTTTCCATTCTTCTATACAAATAAGAAAATCTGCCATTTTAATATGGATTTCCTCTAAGGGTGTTCCCCCCTTCTCCATCTCATATGGTCGTATAGAAAATAGAATAAGAAAATATCTGTATTTCTGTAAATTACAGATACTAAGTATGTTAATTCAGTCTACATTGTAGTTTGTGGTACAGGTACTAATGCACAAAGCTATGACAAAATGGATACATTAGTACAGAATTCATATTTAAGAAGCAAATATATGTTATTTTTCTCATGTATTCCATAAATTACAGTTCACACTAGAAAAGGGCGGAAATGTTGCAGTACTCATCAAAAAGCTATATGAAAAAGGTTAGAAGTAAAAAAAAAACCCTGCAATACAGACTGAAAATTAATTTATTATCAAGCTTTGAAAATGAGCTTGAAAAACCCAAAGGGAAAAAAGTCCTTGTGAATTATTCTGAATTATGTACAAAACACTGTTGGCTAATTGATGTGAAAGAGTCACAGCATTGAATTGTGCTGGTTTTCTTATGTCTTCACCTAAAATCAACAATGATCTTATGACAATGAAGAATATGTTGTTTCATAATCCAGATCCTGAAGACATTACTTGGGCATGCAGAGGTTTATGTGGAATTTAATTCCAAATCATCTTGATCTAGCAGTTAGGAGGTTGCCAATCTACCTGTGTGTTCCTCTGACACTATAGCTCACTCCCTCTGCTCAAAGAAATGGGAATCTCTGTATACAAGAGCACCAAGTAAGCAAAAGAGCACATATATTTACAGCTGAAATATTAGCCTTTTTTAATATTACAATATAAGCATTACTTCAACAGCAATAGGAAAGAAAGAATGATAATAAAAATCTAGACTGGTTTGCAAACAGTATGAGGGAAACAAATTTCAAACAGAGGTTTTTAAGGTATTTAAGTATTTTCCGACTGTATAATGGCACTCTAAAAAATGAGTGTGCGTCTGTAGCTTCCTAGCAGGGAGTTTTCATGTACTCAATTGCAATATGAATAAAATGATCAGTCCAATCATCCAACACACAGGAAAAATATGTACTGTCTTTCTTGGCATGGCAGTGAAGGTTGCAGCAACACAGAAATGGGTCTAGCTATGGATCCAGGTAAGACAAACACACAATCAAAATGAATATAAAAATATGCCAGATGAAACTGGATCACCACACACTGTGATTTCAGCCTGGGACACAAAATCAAATTGGTAACATCACTCAAGCTGGTAATAACAGCAACAAGCTGAATATTTCCCAGTGGAATCCAAGGCTCCCAAAAGGCGGCAGCATTTCCCAAGGATTTCACTGTATCTCATGGTCAGTAAAACCAGCAGCAACCAAACTTTCAGAAGAAAAAGGAGCCTGTAGAAAATTAGGTGATGCTATTTATGAATGTATTTATTTTTAATTTATTTAATGAATTTGTACCCCTGTGGGGACCCAAAGTGGTGAATTTCCAGCCTGCTGCCTTTGTTGGGACTGCAGGATCTGGGATATCTACTCACTCACTATTGTACATCTTCATTTATAAAGGATGTATACTGCTTTCCCTTAAAACCATTCCCAGAGCAGTTTACAGCACATTGGTATAATGCAGAAAGAAACAGAAGTTGAGTGGAAAGTGAAATTAACTGTTACAAAAGTTGATCCACAACTGTGAAAAGACTTCCAATGTTCCACCACATTTCTGCCATGCTACACCTAGAGCAGAGTGTGACAACTGCTTGTTCTCCCTACCTTTGAGCTGCCTTGATTGTTGGAGCTTCTTCCCATCTTTCTCTCAATTCGCTGTGCTACTGCCTTTAAAGCCATTATCTAGCTATGAGACGACAGCCAAGCCAGGAGTGGGCAATGAGAATAAGGGAGGCATGTGCAACCAGGGGTCGATTCGGGGGGGATCGCCGTCCCCCCAGGTGAGGGGCGGGAGGCGGGGCACATGACAAAGCCCCGCCCCCTGCTTCCAGTCGGGGTAAAATGGCGATTTGACGCACCCTGTAAGTGCTCAGGGTGGACGGGTTTTTGGTCCAGGCAGGGAGAATGACTGGCAGGCATCAAGACCCAAGAGAGAGTTGAGATTGGTGTGATCAAGTCTCAGAGGAGGCTTGTATTACACTTTGATCCCCTCTCCCGAAGCGGGCGAGCGCATTCAGGGGGTGTGGCCTTATGACACACTTCCGGTGATGTCAAGGGGTGTGGCATATGCTAATGAGTTATGCTAATGAGTTCCCCTAGCTCTTTTTCTATGAAATGACCCCTGTGTGCAACTGGTAAAAAAAATAATAACTAGGGAAACAGCAGTCAAAAAAACAAAATGGCCAGGGAGATGGGGACAGCAGAAGTTCTATGGAAACTCACTGGCATCAAAGAAGGATGCCAGCACCAAAGGTAAGGAGTGAGCTTGTTCTCATTGAAACTGAAAACTATATGCAACCAGGCAAGACACTGGGAGTTATGTATGGAGTTTACATTCTGATGTTCTCCCAGGGGTTTTTTTTGTAAATAGCTGGCACACAAAATCCCCTACTCAGATGGAGGTGGTCTGTCCTCAATTTCCATTCCCTTCAATGGAAGACAAGTAGCCTGTATTTTGAAAACTCAGATCCTTTCAATAATCAATTTAAAAAAGCAATAACAGCACAAACTCTCAAAATACACAAACTCTCAAAACTGTACCCAAGCAAAGAATTCTTTCACCTAAAGTGCTGGTGTACAGTTAGCTTTTCAAGAGGAAGATCAGCATTGGTACATTTATCCCATTGACTAGCTATAGCATTTGACTTCAAGGAAAGGAATAAAGGAGAAATGGTTTATGAGCATAATGGGAAATGCAACAGAACAAGCACATCTTCTACTTGGAAAGTAGCACAAGCCAGCACTAAAAGGCCACTGTCTTCAGTTTAACTTACTGCAAGTAATCATTTCTCTGGTCTGGGGTGATAAATCCGCACAGTCCATTGCCCTACTTCAAAGAAGAAGATTCTGACTCCATGCTTGAGAGGAGACAGATGACAGGGTCTCAGTTAAGTACTCTCAGCATTCCACAATTAACGTCAATCCCCAGTTTTGACATATTTATTTCATTGTTTCCCCCCCAGAATTGAACCCAAACAAATGGTTACCATATAAACTAAGCTTATTGTTCCTGTTTGATCTTTAAATCTGTTAAACATCTTCATTATACTGTATGATAATTTACTACTCACCCTCTACCCAGGGGTCATTTCGTAGAAAAAGAGCTAGGGGAACTCATTAGCATAACTCATTAGCACCCCCGGCGGTGGATAGAGCTAGGGGAACTCATTAGCATAACTCATTAGCACCCCCGGCAGTGGACCTGCAAGGCCAGCGGGAGTGCGAGGAAGCCCCGCCAAGGCCCTCCCTGGCCCCAGGCAGGCAGGGGTGAGGAGAGGCGGGGAGGAAGCAACTTACCCTCCCTCTTCTCCTGCCTCCTCCTGGCTGAATAAGGGCTGGAAGCGGGGAAGCGGGGCAGCCAGAAGCAGGGGGCGGAGCTTCATCGTGTGCCCCGCCCCCTGCACCTCACCCGGGCGAACTGCGTTCCCCCCCGTTCCCCCCCCCCGAAATGACCTCTGCCTCTACCTATATGTATGGACCGGTAATTTCCATTTTGTTTCTGTCTCTGCCTTGACTGTAATTGGTCCTTCCTGGCAACTACCCCCCCCTTCCTACATGTAATGGTTGAGGAAATTCTCTTTCACTGTATATGAAGAAGTGTGCTTTCGCACAAAAGCTTATACTTTGGATAAAACTTTGTTGGTCTTAAAGGTGCCACTGGACTCAAACTTTGTTCCGCTGTTTCAGACCAACACGGCTGCCCCACCTGAATCTGTTTCCTGTTACTCATTCTCCATATAGTTATTAAAAGTCTCAACAGCATAGATAGGAAGCAAGAGGAGACATTCAGTTACATACATTATTGTTGATCTGTCTGTGCTTCTTGGTAATAAATGTAGCTTTATAATGATGGAGACATTTAATATGGGAGGTATCATTATTACCCAATTACAAAAACTGTAAAATTCATAATGAGGGTAAAATATAGCATTTCCCAGGAAGCTCTGTCCACTCACATATGAAATGGGGAAAAGGCCACTTTTTCGATGCCCAAAGTAACCAGCTAACACTGCAGAATTATATGGAAGAACTGATCTAGCAAATGTGAACAAGCACCAAATGTAATCATTGGTCTCTGGTCCCTGTTTTTAAATTTTAAGAAAAGGAATGTCTTAAGTTTAAACTTCCCTGAGTTATGAAAAATACAAAAGTTTTTCCACAAAATCATTTAATTCTTTCTACCTCTATCAGTTCCAGTTCTCTAATTCTGTACTGCCACATGTGGAATGTCTCCCCATTTCAGCTGAGATCAATACCTATACCTCCCTTCCAAGTTTGAACAGTGATTCAAAACAGACAGTAGTGGAGAATTTCAACTAGTTTGTCTAAAAATGTCAGCATGGAACATGGCCTGGAAATTCTGTTTGCCTTATTATTATTATTTGTCTTAATACTGTATTTAATACCATTAAAAATGAGGTGGAATATGTTTATGTATTCATGTGTGCATGCACACACATATGAGCAATCTCTATGCTGTTTACTCACACTTATTTACTGATGGGTAAGTATACCTAAATAAGTACAGAGGATGGAGAAATAATTCAACTAGGAGTCATGGAAAACATTATCAAGACAATCCTAAACAGACACACCCTCTAAAGCCATTGAAACCAATGGGCTTAGAAGGGTGTAACCCCTGTTTAGGATTGCACTATATGTCAGCGTACAAAATCCCCAGCAATGCCTGCTTGCAGAGGGAACTCTTTAGAGCTCAACAGAACTCTATTTTATTCCTGACAAACATGTAATGTGTCAGTCTGGAAAAGAAAGGCAGTCTGCACCCCCCATTACCCAGCCTTCCTCCTACACCTAGTCAAAATTATAGAAATTCCAAAGCTTATGAATCTTGACCAAGCAAAAGGGAATGGCTAGAGGGAGAGTTAGGAGGTATGGGCGAACTCCAGCCTTTGTAGTGGCCTGTCACAGTGCCTGCTCATGGATACCAAATGGAGGAGGAAAGAAATGAGGCTATGGAGATCCCTTCACAGGCTCATGGAGAATGTTAGTACATGTAAGATTTTTGAAGAAGCATCCACCAGCAAAAGATTCAACAGATCCCGTTGTTGCTTCTAGATTTTCCCTAATGGTCTACATTTGTGGCACAGTCTAGGTATCATGGCAAATTAGCAGTGGTATTCTAAAACCTGCAAGTGTTATTGGGGGGGGGGGAAATGACTGGCCCCGATCTATTTGGCATAATGTGCCATTTTGTGCTTGCCCTACAGGACAGTCATCCCATGTTTAATTTACAGAACCAGATGTGAAAGAAGAAAATGACTAGTATTCCAAATAAAGCACCTTAACCAGTAAATAAATAACTGCTAAATATTAAATGACATAGTTTGAAACTAAATATATCACATTGTTCTTGATAAAATGAATGTCAAATAAGTATCTGTAGGCAGAATTATTCCAGAAGAGCTTTACCTCCCTTCCAAGTCTCTATACATGAGTAGTAAGGTACTATTCACAGATAGTTGTCCTGCTCAGCTAGCTGGACGGGAATATTAATAGCACTCTTCTTACTATGGGCACCTTAGATACCACTCGATTCAATACAGACACAGTTTCCACTTCTATATGACATCAGAATTGTGCCCAACTGATATGAATGGCATATTTCCTGGGACTGATTATTGCTCTGAAAGGTGAAGTGCCAAACACTATCTATCTAGCTTCACAATCATAAACATTGTGAGATCAATTAACTTCCATGAGCACAGGATCAATGAAACCAGTTACATACACAGTCTTAGGAAGTTAATTCATTTCTGGGAACAGTGCACACATACACTATGAAACTGGAAGCAACTTTCTTCTTTCAACCTTGAGAAGAGGTTTATGGATCACAACTCAGGGATGGGAAATACTGTGCCAAAACTAAGAATCCCTGGTTGTATGCATACATCAGACATGCATGGTGGTCTATGTCATGATGATGAACACAAAGAACTGCAGTATAAAATAATCAATTTGAAGTTAACTTAGAGAACATGGAATCAAAATGCCATATGCTATTAACAAAGCACAGGTAAAACATTTACAATGATATATATATCACAGTGACACAATGATACGTGTATTCAATGTGCACCAAAGTGCTCATTCACATGTACAGCAGGATAAGAGGCAATGCGAATACTGAATGGGTTGCACAATATTTAATGCTTGTTAGCCCAAGTCCCTGGAGCAAGTCAGCTATCTTGGGTTTATGATTTTTCCTTATTGCAGCGTCTACATTCTCTGTGTCTTGAGTGAGAAAGGGAAGCCCAGCAAAAATGCATTTCTAAAGCCAACCCAGTGTCTTCCAGCTGCATCCAGTTCAAATGGTAATACAAAGTGATACAGGTAGTTATGCAGTATTATTTGGCAAAGATACTAAAGGAACAATAATTTTATAAGACCTTTTCTAAGTTAACAGTATTAAGTAAGCAGATACTTTTTGATGCAAATGAAAACAGAAAAAAAATCATCTTAACGTCAGCTTTTACCATCGGACAGCTTTCAGGAATTATTAAAGGTGAACATTGTTTCTCTCTTATTTCTCATGTTTCCAAGGTTCTTCTTCAACAGCATTGAAGTCTGCAGATTTGCCATTGGTTGCCAAGGTTACCTGCAAGGAATTACCATCAATATCTAACTTAAAGGTCAAGGCACTTTGGTAGAAAAAAATCATGAATTAAACAAAAAATCAGAATATGTACAAGATTTACATTAAATCCATGTGTAACTCTAACTATCCATGCAAATCTGTTTTTATTCTGTACTGAATCAGTTCTGCCCTTTCAATTATTTTGTGATCTGTAGAAAGAACACAAAATTACAAAACAGACAGTAAAGAGCATAGCATGTAGTTCCATTGTGCATATGTATACATACATATATATGCACAACTACAAATGGCAGAACTCAACCTCTACAAAGAAGTATTAGGGAAGTCATTATGTCTCATTGTGTATGTTAGTGATGCAATGACAATCAAGTCAAAGAATTCTTCACAAGATTGCATTTTATACACAAACCTGCAACAGACATAGCAGACTCTCAGATATTTCATAGTTCAAAGTTAACTTGATAATAATAGCGAAAGACCAAGAATGGTCAATCATTCCATGGGAAACACTAGCTTGTAAGCAGTATCTCAGCAGTCAATATTTTTAAAATACAGCCATGTGTAACGTCTATCCAGTAATGATGCACTATGCATGATTGGGTGAGCCAAAATGGCTCCTGCATTTGTCTGACTGGGCAGAAATGAACTGGACCTTTACATAGTAAGGGCACCTTTCCTCTAGTTCTAAATGGAATCCCATTATCACCTAGCTTACCTTCCACGTTCTGGCCTCAGCTTCACATGAAAACTTAAAGACAGGATTGATATTCCACATGCATGGAAGCATTGGGATATGAAGACATGACAAAATGCAGTTATGTCTGAAAACAAAGCCAGCCTTTTTCTTAATTAGAAAAGGGAAACACATGCATTATAAAGAATGATCCACACATTTAGAGCTGAAATTATAGGTTAATTCACAAAAGAAATGATGTAAAGTATGATTTTTTAAAAATACAAAAAAACATGGAATAACAAGTCAACATAACTTCTTATAAATATATAACATACATTAGTGAAGTGCAAACTAGGAAGCCATGCAAAATATATTACAGGAAATGAAATGTTATTGTATTAGTAACTGCATAAAACCCCCCAAAACCTGACCAGAGTTGTAGCAAACTTCTTCTGCACGTATGCATTTTTGCATTCCTACATACTTCTAAATGTGACTTTGCATGTATCAAAGTCAATGAGATCTATTTAGACACATTTTTAAAAGTTTTACATACCATATTTCATTGGAAGAGATCAAGCAGCTTTAAACCTCATTCTATCAAGCACTTAATTTGGGCTAGATCCTGCTAATTATTTTTAAAGTATGGAACTACTTCCATACCCTATGACCATACTTAAATGAGAAAAGGTTTTGACATGTATCTAACCTAAAGAAATACCTATTCATGGTGCCACAGCAGTGTCAGCCTGATTGCTCTGTTGATATATCTTTGATAAATGTATGAAATCTAGGGTTGCCAGCTCTGGATAAGGAAACACCTGGAGATTTTGGGGGTGCAGCTTGGAGAGGGTGGGGTTTGTGGAGTGGAGGGACCTCAGAAGGGTATAATGCCATAGAGTCCACCTTCCAAAGCAGCCACTTTCTCCAGGGGAACTGATTTTGGTTGTCTGGAGATCAGTTGTAACAGGGGAAGATCTCTAGGTGCCAAACGGAGACTGGCAACCCTAAAAATCTGTCTCTCATGATGTTACTAGTTACATGTATAACATTCAATGTATGAAATGACCTGTGTGAGAGAGCACTCCGGCAACTCAGAAACCCAATATGGGACAGAGCCGTCACAGTTCATCTCCTCTGGTTTCTCAACTGGTATTTAGAAATATCAATTTCAGGAAGTGAACTAAATGGCCACCCAGCTGAAGTATGAATCAAAATGCAAACAGCCCAGTCAAGGTCCTGATACACAGCTCATTATTTCAACTTGTATCTGTATTTTCATTTAAAGAAAGCATTGGTTCCCAAAAGAGAATTCATTCTGCTAATTTCTCCAGTCAGGCCCAGGCTAGCTTTTGTTAATAGGACCAATCCTGGATCTTATTTAGCTGGTAGAGATTCCTGAAGCTCACTTCACTCTTGATCAAGAAATTCTTGTTATGGTACTTTCTTACACCAAGTTATTTGCACAGTGGATTACACAGAAACAATAGCATTGGCATAGAAATGATCCAACATGACAATGAAAATAAAACAAAGACATGCCAGGTGAGTTCAAGAGCCTCCAAATGGTGAGGTGGTACACAACACTGTGTACCTGTACAGTGGGCCATAGAAAGCAATAATCTATAAAAACATTGGACTGGCATTTTACTCAGACTCAAAGGACTTTCTTTCCTGTACATTTCTTTCTTTCTTTCTCATAACTTTATATAAACTGGAGTGTTTCCTGGTTTCCTCTTTACTTTCATATATCCAAATCATAACTATTGTTTGCTCTGAAATAAGCCCAGCTGGGTTGGGTTCTTACCAATTATTTTCCACTGGTAAAAGAGGGAGGGCCCTTTTTAAAACACAAAAAAAGGATATGCCACAGTACGTGTGTGGAGAAATGCCATGTGGGGTTGGGGACTGCAGTGAGATGGGGAATCAGGCAAGATCAAGCAGAAAAGCTGGTAGGATCCAACCCACTGATTTCAATATGACTGGTTACCCAGTAAGTATGCATAGGATTTCAGCCTTTGTCTGCTATTTTCATAACTGACCAGACCACAATGCACTGAGAAGTTCTCCTGAGCAACCCAAATACTTAGTGGCATTAGCCAATGGGAGGCTATGGAACCTCTGGGAGAGGGTGGGGGGAGAAAAAGAAAAAGTGGGTTATCACTTCAGATAGGACTTGGGGAAGCCATGGAGAAACAGAGAAAACTATCTAGAGATTAGTCAAGTGGTGAAGTTCTGCAAGGTAAAGGAAAAGAGATACCTTTAGTATAGGTATATTGGGCTCAGGGACCAAATGAAAAGCAGGAATAGAGCAGGTATCCTGTGTTACCTTAGGGAAATAGTAGGTTAAGGACTTGTGAGGGGACTGAGACAAGCAAGGTACTCTTAGGTTTAGAGAGAAGTTCCAAGTGAAATCATTAACTCCCTGTCTCTCACTCTGGGGTGGGGGGGGTTTCCAGGGGGGGGGTTTCCAGCCTGTCATTTCAGTTAATTGTGACTGTTCTAAGGCAGAACATCTGCTATCCCTTGCTGTAAATAACCATTAACTTGCTACATTCCTTGTCTTATCCACCAAAGCACCAAACTCTAAGGAAGAGACAATAAACTGATTCCTTTTGTTGTGAAATGAAAATGGTGGTGTGAATCACTCTGGGGGGGAAGGGAGATGGTGTAGGGGAAGTAGTAGAAATTACCTCAGATTCCCATTCTACCTCCTCAGGCTTCCTTTTAATAGCAGCATGTAACCCAGCACAGTTAACATTGCCTCACTGACCACTCGCAGTCAACATCATAACTAACATCAACTCAGTCACTGCTACTGGAAGGATTTGGAAAAGAGGAGGTCTTCTCACTGAGATTTTTTTTTCAGGAGACAAGTATAACTAGCCCTGTTGCCATAAGATCTGTTCTCTACCCTTGCTGATATCTCCACCTTTGCTCAATTAGAGGAAGTGCTTGCTTGCCTCTGGGAAGTCAATACATGCCAAAAAAAAATTGTGATGCTATATTCTCTCTTTTCAGCTTCCCTAATGTGCTGTGCAACACCATGTTATTTGTAAACATCGTGCACAACTGCAGTTTAAACAATGCTGAAAAATCTTTAAACCAAGTCAATGTGCACAGCATCTGGTGTCCAATGAAGTCACATCATTAGTGATAAGTAAAAAATAATCACATGCAGGTAAAAAATAAATAAAGGAAGATGGAGTGTTACTGGCTAGATGCAAGTCTCAATATCCATAAATGTGAAAGATACCTTGCATTCATCTATTATGACAGAGTTGTGAGCTGTATAAACACATTGATTTGAACTGTTTTCCTTGTGATTTTTCAGGTCATCATAAATTGACTGAGTCTTCGTCATTTCAATATCTTCGTGCCCTTTGTGATGGGAATCTAAGTTGTCCAATTCTGCCTTAGACAGATGATAGATAATGCCAGCTCCAAATGAGTCTCCTACAACATTGACTGATGTTCTCATTCGGTCCCTGAAAGAAATGGGGGAAAAATACCCCACAACATATGAAAGTTTTAAAGTAGAGAAAAGTCAGATTATAGTGTGGGTGTCTGGAGATCCAACTGTGTGAACAACGCAAGGGTAAGAATGTAATGAAAGTTTCATGTCACAATGGTTTTTGTTTTTTATTTATATTCTGTTCAAAATGTTTAAAAATGTTAACAGTCAAAAGATCTACGAGTTTGCATGGCTGTGATTCTCTTAATTTAAAATTTGACTGATCCTGCCATTCTTTACAATCCTTGATAAAGTTCTCTTTTTACAGAGAAATTCCAAAACAATGCAATGCGAAGCAATGAAAAAATTGCAATACTTCAGAGAGATTTTATTCTTTTTAAAGGGCAACCAGATGGTAAAATAGTAATATTACTAAGGATTTCCTTCAGTTAAAAATAGGCCTCTAGCAGCCAGTGCAGGTGTGAACATATCCAAGCAAGTAAGCTCATGATAAGACAGCAGGTTAGCCCACAGAAAAACTCCAGAAACAACAGAATACGCTTTTTATTAAGACCAACTAACCATCACAATATTGATGACTCACCTTGGAACCCTAAAAACACTTCCCTGGGAGTAAGCCCCACTGAATAAAATGGGACTTACTTCCAAGTAGACCTCTTTAGGATTCTTCCCTTAAAATATTGTGCATGCAGCCACCATGGGCCTCTGAAGAGTATTCTCAATAAGGCTCATTGCCTATTATGTAAGATCATTCATTAGTCAGAAGGGCTTCCAGGATGAATCCTCATAATTCCCCCTCCCCACTGAAAACCCTCTTAGAGCTGATTGGCATTCTCATGCCTGATTTTTGAATCCTTTCTATCAAAATAGCACATTATGTCCAGACAACTTATTTATAGAGAACAGACAAAGAGAACCATTTCAAACTGGCAACACAATCCTACTCAAGTCTATTCAGTGGGCCTTACTCCCAATAAAATGTTCTAACGACTGCAGTTAGGCTACAATTCTATGCACAGTATGGTAAGCCATCACTGGGGTTTACTTTCAAGCAGGGGTCTTGTTGTAGAAAAAGAGCTGCCGGAGCTCATTAGCATAACTCATTAGCATAACTTATTTGCATATGCTACGCCCCCTGACATCACCGGAAGTGACAGAAGGCCACACCCCCTGACATCACCGGAAGTGTGTCAGAAGGCCTGGCTACTTACCCTCCTGCTTCATCCTCATTCCCAAACGGAATGAGGATCGAAGCAGAGGGCGGGGTAAAGAAGGGGGCGGGGCTTCACCACGTGACCGCCCCGCCCCCTAGAGGTTCTCTTCCGGAGCTCCGTACCTGAGAGCTCCCCCCCGACCAGAGCCCTACTTTCAAGTAAATTTCATAGGATAGAACTGCATGATCTAGAAAGTCTTAATCGATCTGGTCAACCAATTAATCAGACCGGGTTTATAATCTGATTATGTGTCTGATGGATAAAAATGATAGATTGAACCACCACAGAAGCAATGTGTTTTATTTAACCTCCTTGGTGGAAGCAGGGATCACCAGCCACCAGGCCCGACCCCTCCACTGCTAGTCAGCTGGCTGGTGGGGGGACTTGCTAGGAGAAAGAGGAAGGCCCAGGCCATGTAGCCACCGTCACACAGAAAGTGACATCATTCTGACAGCAACATCCAGGAAATACTCTAGTATTTGGGCAAAAACTCTATGGTAGAAGTCATTTTACCATAGAGTTTTTGCTCAAATAACAGAGCATTGTAGCAATCTCACAGCATGATGATGTCACTTCCTATGTGACGGTGGTGACATGGCTTGGGTCTTTCTCTTTCTCCTGATGAGGCCCCCCAATCCCCTACCAGTTGCCAGGAGGGACCTGGCACCCCTAATTAGGTTAGAATGCCTTCTTGAGATAAAGGAATGGGAAACTGAAGAACAATAATACTTTAAGTTGAACCTAAAACTTGCTAATCTAAATGCTTTTTAAAAACCTTTTGTTTCTCTTCTGAATTTGATGGGTTCAAAATTCCATAACTAGGTTTTATGTTCTTATTCAGAATGATGTACAATTATTTTAAAGCTTTCTTTGTATCTCTGCTTCTTGCACCTCTGCTAGTGAGGATAAATGCACAGAAACTGATAGGATGATCCTTTGTACTCTGTGAATGTATGCCATGATGGAAATAGGTAGTGGGCAGTTAAACGGCATATATCCAGAGCCATGAAGGCCTAAGGGCAAACTGGAAAAAACTAGATATTTTGCGGTTTTTCTTGTGGATTTATAACATTTGGGTTTTCCTGAGCAAATGACAGCTTCAGAGGGCAAATTCTATAGATTCAAGAAGATATCACTTCCCAAATTCCTCCTCCACAGGCACTACCCCTAAATCTCCAGGAATTTGTCAGGTTAGAGTTGGCAGCCATACTTTTTCACCAGAAAAAAGGCTGTGATTTGGGATCATGGGACCTATATGTAAAAAAAAAGCTATGTGGGCTATAATAAGGAAGAGAACTGGATAAGACTTAGTGAACAGCAGGCTGGATCCAACCCTTCATTTCCCCAGCGCAATACTAAACTTGCAAGGATAACTGTATTTCAGCAATTGCTTAAGAAAGATGAATCTAAATCAGTTACACAAGTCTGTTCATTCTAATCCATGTTTCTCAAGGTATGAAATCTCTGTATTGGAGACCTTTCTGTGACATTTGCTAAGCTTGTCAGATTCCCCTTTTGAAAGTATACCGCTCTTGGCTACCACTAATGACACTGGATTAATTCCAGCTGTTGGCAAATAGCACTGTTCTTTAAAATGCCACTTCACATTGTGTTCACTTTAGAGGAACTGCAAGACATTTAAAAACTTTCAGAGATTTCCTAATAAAAAGGCTTTTTATAATTTTTTCCTTCTAGAGAGATGAGAAGATAAAATACATCTAGCATATTATCCAGCTATGGACTTCTAGTTACAAAACTTGTTATAACCCAGGTCTCCAGAAATGTTGAACCAAGCTCTAAGCACTGTAACAAAATGGAAGAGGGCAACTTCTTATAATCTGCTTTTCTTAAACTGCTGATTTTTAAAGATTTCTTTTCTAAGATAATGGAGTCATTTTTGCAAGATTTGCATCATCTTGAGTTTGAAAAGCCATGATGCTACTAATTCTCTCCAAACTGCTTCTAGCTTAAGCTATTTAGTATATACATAACACAAAATCTAAGCATTTGTAAATTGGATCTTTAAACTGTATTATGAGTTGCTTCTTAGTTGCAAAATAAAATATCTTCTTACGTCCTAGCAACATTATCAGGATGACAAGCTACACTTATATCATTTCAAGATGCAGTTCATGTGGCCATTGGGAGAAGGGTTCCCCTTCCCTCAACCCAAGCTGACTTTCTTTAAGTCCATTGAATCATGGTAGACTTGATTACTGCTACTTGCTCTATACAGGCTTACCCTTGAAACTGATCTGGAAATTACAACTGGTGCAGAATGCAGCAGTGCACCTACTGACATCAACGCCTGTGTGTGGACTCACATTAGGCATGAGCTCCACCAACTGCATTGGTTACCAGTTGAGTACCAGATTGTCTTCAAGGTGCTTGTTTTGACCATTAAAGCCTTATATGGCCTGGGACCAACATATCTAAGGGACTGCCTCTTCTCATATACGCCTCAAAGAGCATTACACTCTAAAGATCAACAACTCCTGGTGATCCCTGGCCCAAAAGACGCCTGTCTTGCCTCAACCAGGGCCAGGGCTTTCTCTGTTTTGGCCCCAGCCTGGTGGAACATACTCCCTATTGAGACCAGGGTCCTGCAGGATCTTCTTCAATTCCACAGGGCCTGCAAGACGGAGCTGTTTCACCAGGCCTTTGGTTGAGGCAATGGGCGTCCATATATGGCCTCCCTGAGGTTGCTGTCACCCGTCTATTTATTGACCACCGACAACTGGCCTTTAACTCACCACACCATCGGGCCAGAACTTTATAACCAACTGACGCTGTTTCAAGCTGTACCCACTGTTTTAATTGTTATAATATTTTATTGTGTTTTAAATTGAAATTGTATTTATTATAATGATGTTACCCACCCTGAGCCCACTCATGGGATGGGCGGGATATAAATACAAATAAATGCAAAAGAACATCATGTGTTCTTTTAATGCTCTGTCACTATCCCCAAACAACTAATCTAAGTGAATAACAAAGGAATTCACACAATCATTCAGTGACAAATTGAAAAAAATATGGTCCATGGAAGGGATTATGGGACTGGAATCTGGATTTCTCGCTTTACAACAGCCATCTATTCGTTTGGCAACATAGTGCAATCTTTAAAAAGATCACATTCTTCTAAGCTATTTGACTTCAACTGACTTAGAAAGATGTAATTCTATTTATGATTCCACTGTGAATAAGTTATTACTCTTTACTCTCATGGGGCTTTTGCCTATAAAATGGGAGTATATGTGGTCTATGAGAAAAATCCAGTGGAACCTGTTCTTAAAAGACTAACAATTATTCCAGCACAATCTGAGTCTTTAAAGTGTCACAGGACTTCTGTTTTGTTTTGCTACAATAGACTAACACAGCTACCCTTCTGGGATGATCATGGAGGACACTGCCAATGAGATCCTTTCATTAAAAAAAACCATACACAAAGGCCTTTTAATCTGAGAGATGAAGTAACCCTCATAAGTAAAAATAATAAGGAGTTTAATATGTTTTACCTTAAATATACCATATAACTTATATAACTTATATTTAGTTAATATAAACAGTAAAAGTCAAACTAGTTGGAAATAAGTTCTGAGAAAAGTGGTGTGACTCAACTTGAAATTATTTTATTGAAACAATGCGGATTTTTTTGTTTTTCCACAGTGTGTCATCAGGTCCTCCTCAGTACTGAACTCCCCTCCCCATTTGGTGTTGCCTTGAGATTTTCCTGCTCTATCTATGAATCTTTTATAGAGACAAATGTCATCACCTCAGTTCACCACAGGAACTGCTTTAGAGGACCTATTTTTTTACCACAACATTACCTAGTCTTACACTGAGCAGGGGTGGGTAACACAACAGTAAGCCCTTAGACCTGTTTTCTCTTCAGTTTGCTTCTGATGGAAAATTATGATTTGGTAGTCTGTACATACAGGCAGGGCTACTCTGTCAAGCCATGTATTTTAAGATGACATTTCTTTGAAACAACAAACAACCACATGTACTCATTTAACATCCTCCTACTAGCTGTAAGGCTGCTTTTGCTCCAAGATAAACATTTATTAAACATACAAATATGGGCCCATGCTATGGTCCCTATGTTTTCCCTCTGTTTTGCGTCATAACTTTATAAATACTGTTGCAGCACAGAATACCATCTTTTCCTTTGCCAGCTCTACTGGCTGTTGAGCCATACTCTGATTTCCATATACACCAGTGGTTTCTATATACCTCGCTAAGGACATTACATCTGAGCAATGGCAGACAGAATTATATGCTAGCTATACCAATAGATAATACATGAGATCAGAAGTATTTACTATTCTATGTAAGGTTCTATGTAAGGATGTAAGGACCCCTCTTAATTATGCAGTTGATTAGGAACTTGGCAAGGAAGCGCAGGCCAAGAATGAAGTGCTGGGTCCAATATGCAGCTGCCTGTTCTCCCAAATCCACACTGGATCCCACTCCATGGAACAAAAAAAGGGCATACCCAGAGATCTGTCACAGCCTATATAGACAGGGCAACATATAGACTAGACTGTATGTGCAAGCACATGGTCACTGCCATACCTCTGAAATGCAGACCTGGCACCCCTGTACAGTCAGTATTATAGATTCAGGTGGGCAGCCATGTTGGTCTGAAGCAATAGAACAATGTTTGAGACCAGTGGCACCTTTAAGACTTTCTTGGTCTTAAAGGTGCCACTGGACTCAAATGTCATTCAGCCAGGATTATGGTGTACTTTCTTAGCCCACTGGGGTGAAGATGCACTTCTACAAAATGATGTTCTCATGTGGCTTTCTCTCAGAGAATAACTGATATATACAGTGTTGCATACATTTGAGACTGGGGCCAAATAGTCACTATTATGCCAACTTTGCACCATTCCATGAGGAATTCAGAATGTACAAGAAGGGATTCTCCACAATGTTACACTCTTCATGTTACTCTACTTCTCTACTCTACTCTACACTACTCACATGTTACAGTCTTCATGGATGCCATAAGGATTTTGAACCAGCTACTCTCTGGGAGTTTTGTATTCCCCAGGAATTTATGCGCTTGATTAGAATTAGGACCATGGTTCACAAGGATAAGGGGCTTTAGCCTTCTCTCCCATTCTGTCTCCCTGATATGAAATGGCCCCACAGAATGCCGCATTAGGGAAATTTATATGTAGCCATCATTACATAAAAATTCCCCAATGTTGGCAAACAGTAGTTTCCTGCAGCTCTTTCAGATTAGGAAAATGGTGTGGTGGGAAAGGTTGAATTCACCATGGTTCTGACCCAAATTGGGCCCATGTACACCTGGGAAGCACTTGTAACATGTGAACTGGCCTTAAAACAAGACATAAGGACTATGAATAGAATTAACTTGCGTGCTTTCTCTTTAGTCATACGAACTGACACCAGAAACCATTCACCTGCATTTCCCAGAATGCACTGGTGCATAGATATTTGTCAGTTGCAGAAATCCTGGTGCTGACGCAAGGGTGTTTGTCAAGAGGGCTTCATTGTGAGGGGAATTGAAACATGGGCAAATAAGCACGCACATGGTCATAAGAAAGATCAAAGAAACAATGTTGTCAATTTTACTTACAAGAGCCAATCTACAGCAACAAGTAAGCTGATGTCCTGAGTGGGAAGACCCACTGCAGTGAGGATGAGAAGCATGGTAACCAGTCCTGCACTTGGTATACTGGCAGCACCAACACTTGCAAGAGTAGCTGTCAGACTGTAAGATTAAAAACATTTTCTTGTTAAAGAGATTTCTACTAACATTTCTTGTACCAGTCTTGGAATTGCACAGACATGGGGTTGAGGTTGTGACCCATTTTGAGGTTTACGGAAATAAAAATATTTAACATTCATTCAGTGCAATATGTACAATATGGTGTAATACACAGTCTTCTGGCAGAGCTTTCAATACAGTTCCTGATTAACATACTGGATATTTGAATTACAAAATAATATCGATTATTGCAAATGTCTTTGTTTCCAGCCACGGAATACCATGGGCAGGGCGGAAGCATTGCCTCTGTCCCAGAGGAAGGACACCCCAGACTCCAAAAGAACCTGGCTGCCGGGGCTTGGCTTGTGGCTCACGCTTTGCATTTTGTACAGCTGCTTCCTCCTCCCATCTTGGCACAGTTCCGCAGGGCCTGTAAGACGGAGCTCTTCCGCCAGGCCTTTGCATAGGAGCCGCTGCCGCCATTATGCTACCACCGAGTTGCCATCTACGACGGTGGATTAGATCTATAAGTGAACTGGCCCTGGGAAGACGCCTAGGTGACCAAGAACTTATGTTGTCAGGCTAGGTTGATAAATGGATCCCATCTTGGAGTGATAAGTTAACATCTAGAGCACCACACTTTATTTATTGATTGTTTTTATATGTTTTAATTGTTTGTTATGGCATTTGCCGCTGTTGGAAGCCGCCCTGAGCCCATTTGGGGAGGGCGGGATACAATCTAATAAATAAATAAATAAATAAATAAAATCAGTCACTGGGGATGACAAAGCCATCTCAAGCAAATCCTGTGGAGGCGGAAGGAGCGGGAGATTTAAACCTCTGTACTGGCACACAACTTTTGTTTCCTTCTTGTGTGCATGTGCAAGGGACGTTTTGGAGGCCATGGCTGAATGCAGCGTGGCTCTAAAGCAGCAAAAAATGCAAAGAAGTCAAGGGTGGAGCAGGGAGAAACTAAGAGTTGACTGATGGTCCCTGGTGGGAGCATGCTTTAAAAAGAAGGCTGCACTTTTGCAATTAGAGGCTCCTCTTTCACAAGAGGGTTATTCCAAGAGCTCTGCTCTCCCTCCTGCCCCACTGCAATAGGCGCTGCCCAAATATTTCCCCTTCTTCTTTCAATCCTGCTGGCACCAGGCCCGTAGCCACAGTGGTGCACAAAGCAGCGCGGCCCCACCAATCTTTCATCATGCCCCTCCAATCTGCACTAGGGATTGTGAAATCTGTCACAAGTCTTCTGCCAATGAGAGACAGCGTTTCCTTCCCTCCTCCAGCCTCTCTCCCAGGCTTTGCCGATGAGGGAGAGAGTCTCTTTCCCCCCTCCCTCCCAGGCTTTCCCTTTGCACTTTGATTCCTGCACAAAGTAGTTGCTCCTTCTGTGCTCTAAGGCACGGGACACAGTCCTTTCCCCACCTTAGCTTGCTAGCTCTTGCTAGTCATGGATTCCTCTAATCAGCAGCCCTGTAGCACATTAAGGTAGAAGCTTCCCCCTCCTGCTCTATTTTAGCCAGGGTGCAGAGTGTTCAAGGGTGGTTAGAATCAGAGGGGTGGTGGTGGCAGCTGCTGCCTCTGTATTCTGCCTTTCACAAGTGGACTCATGACCATTTTACGGTGTGTGCTGCAGCTGTTTTGGCCCTTGAAAGCACGTGGTGTGTGTGTGTGGGGGGAAGAGTTCTGCATCACCAGCCCACGGTGGATTGGGGCATCACTGCATTTAAAAATCACTGTAAAATGGTGATAATGAATATTGGTGCTGGCAATAATTTTGCTTTCTCTTTTAACTGGGCTCGGCAAGGGGGGGGGGAGTCGGTCTCTGTATCCGTAGAGGGGAGCCTCCCCAGCTTCTCTACCCATCTGTGTAAAGCAAAAAAGCTGCCCTTCCCCTGCATGCCAGGCAGGCTGTAGCTGCGAAGGAAAAGTGTGTGCACACATGCTTGCATGTTGGGAAATTCCTGGAGATTTGGGGAATGGAGCCTGGGGGAGGGACTTTAATCAGGTATAATACCACAAAATCTATCCTCTGAAGTAGCCATTTTTTCCAGGGGAAGTGATCTCTCTAGTCTGGGGATGACTTGTAATTCTGGGAAATTTCCAGGCACCACCTGGATGTTGGCACCCCTACTGCATTCCAGCCTCAGTGCCTATAGCTATCCAGTCACGTGGAACCAAACCAGTGGCTTTTTTAGGGGGTGAGTTCAATAGAAGATGGCATTATGAATCAAAGTGACCATCCGTCCAAACAAATGCATCGTCTTCTGTGGTCTCTGTTAGCAAAGCCTCATTTCATGTTCAGAAAAAGAAACAGACACTTTTATGGTGATACATTAATGGGGGGATTCCCATTTGGCACACTGCAACCCAGGAAAGTGGAAGTGGGACAATAGAGGGGGTGAGGATCTTCATGCATTTACAAGACTCTAGTTCATCATGCGTAAATAAAGGAAGGGGATATTTGATTTTAAACAAAATGGATTATCGTTTAACCTTCTTTGCAGAATGATCCCTTGCAGAGACTTTGCAGTACATCATAGCTTGTTCATAATAAATACATAATGATGCGCTCACCACCACTTGTACCCCCCCCCATGAACATTTTCTGGCTATGGGCCTGTCAAGCACAGGGCAGCCCATTTATAACGAATGAGCAAAGCAGTAGTTCAAAGCCCTGGCCCTGGCAGGTGGAGAAGAGCAGAGCGCAGTGAGGCAAAGAAGCTGCAAGCAGAGGAGCAGGGGAGCATAGTGTGCAGAACTGGTTGCATAGTAAAGCTCTTGAAGTTACACAGTGAATCACAGGAGTGTAGTCCAGATCGGTGACTGGAGGCCACAGGGTCCAAACCGTCACCTCATAAAGCAGCTCCTCTCTCCTGCAGTTGCTGAACAGGGGGGTGCAGAAAGGGAGTGGAGGGAGTAGTGGTTAAGAGTCAGTGGCCATTATCCACTTGGGGTGGATGGATAGAATCCTGCACTCACCCTTCCCTCCTAAAACTGGCTTTCTCTTAAAATTTGGTGCAGATTACGGAACTGCAGTCGGCCTGACAAAGGCGATCCTGACCTGTCTAAAGCAATCCATGTACAAATCATAACCCTGTTGCCACAGAGGAGTCCTTTCGATGAATACAGAAGAAACGGTGTAGGTGACAGTTTCTTGGCTCAAGGAGGATGCACATTCCAGCGGCACAAACCTTTTGTTCTGACCAAAGAATGCCATGTATTCCTGAAACACACGCATGTTCCTGAGCCAATAGAAGTGGTGCCAGCCAAAGGTCTTGCTCAATTGATTTTGGACCTGTTACTGCTACCGCAGTTCACCGTTAATCAGAGGGCCCTTTGCAACAACAGCAGATTTCTCTCTTTCCTACAGTGGTCGGGGGCCATGTGTATGTGTTGAGTGCCATCAAGTTGCTTCCAACTTATGGTGACCCCATGAATTAACTATCTCCAAATGTTAACAGCCTTGCTCAAGTCTTGCAAACTGAGGGCTGTGGCTTCCTTGATCGAGTCAATCCATCTCACACTGGGACTTCCTCTTGTCCTGCTCCCGTCCATTTTCCGTAGCATTATTGTCTTTTCTAGTGACTCTTGTCTTCTCATAATGTAACCAAAGTGGGATAGCCTCAGTCGAGTCATTTTAGCTTCTAGGAAGAGTTTAGGCTTGTGGCGATACAAGCATAAATAAAATGAATACCATATTTTTACTGACCCAATTAATGTTGGTCCAAGAGTGTGCCAGCTTCATCGTGTACATTCTTGCCCTGATCTAGTCTTGATATAGACTGCTACCCACGCTTCGCTATGATATTTAAGTTCCATAAATCCAGTTATAATACTGATGATGTGAAGTCTGAAATGTAACATTTGTTGTAGAAATTTTAACAGAGAAGATTGTAGTGTAAGAAATGAAGTGAGACATACATACTTTTCTCTCTCTCTACTGAAGGACCTCTCTCTAGACCACATTGGTGGTTCTGCCCTCAGGTGCTAGGATCACCAGGCTGCTTGGTGAGCTCACTCTGGAGCAGGCCACATAGAACTGTCCACTTAAGAAGCAGTCGTCTCTTAAGTCAACTCCTGCTACCTTCCACGAAAGTGATGGCCTCTCTACTTGTGTTCCTGGATTGTTTAGCTCATATGGAGACTGTGTTCTTCTGAGAACCTCAGGGTGATCTTGCTGGTACTTGGCCTGTGCAGCTCAGTGTACTGCAGGAGTACTATGTGCAAATGTCTTTGCCACATTCCTAAGTTGCCTCCTCCTTGTAGCATTGGTGTATCTGGCTCGACGTTTGCCAGGAACTTTCTTGGGGGCAGTAAGAGGTGAGAGGTGTGAGGGGGAGTTGGTGTGAGGGAGTGGTGATGTGGTGGACATTTCTTCAGGTTCATGAGGGAGGCACGTATCAAAATGGCTCCTAGAAATGTCCTTTACTATCTCCCCATAAACATTCATACCCTGGCCCTGCTCCTACACCTGACAGACACTGGCCTGTCTGGTGTTAGGGGGGAGTTGTATTTAAAGGCA